>NC_053169.1:25000024-25240700 GCF_016835505.1 Polypterus senegalus | reverse complement strand
CGGGCAGGGTGCTAACCCACCGCAGGACACACACAAACACACACTAGGGCCAATTTAGAATCGCCAATCCACCTAACCTGCATGTCTTTGGATTGTGGGAGGAAACTGGAGCGACCGGAGGAAACCCATGCAGACACAGGGAGAACATGCAAACTCCACGCAGGGAGGACCCGGGAAGCGAACCCGGGACTCCTAACTGCGAGGCAGCAGTGCTACCACTGCACCACCGTGCCTCCCCGCTTATCATCCTGTTATATTTAAATATGTTTTCCATGTTTGTAACCTGTAATACTATACGTTTTAAGGGCATTTTGTTATGGCTGGTTAAAACCTTTGCCTATACCAATTTCATGTGCATTAGTTTCTGCTAATAGAAACACATTAATAACATTCCAAAAAATGATCTGCTTCTTTTTTCCCTACTTTCATTATATATCAGGGTTTGGTAGTCTTAGTGCTTGTTGTCTAAACTGGCGGCTTTGTTTCGTTCCAAACTATTTTTAGAAAGGAATTACTTTCATGTGTAAATCAAGGTGTTTGATTAGATATTCTGATCCTTGTATCTCTTTGTTATTTTTTTCTATTACTTCTAGCCAGTATTTTTAATTTTCTATGAAAATCAACAAAATGGGGTAGCGGGGATTAAAGCCCCTCAAACCTCAGGATTTTACCTTTTCCAAATACAGTTAGACAAACAAACATGCAGGTGATTAACACTAAATTGATCAGTGTAGTTTCAATGTAGTAAAAAGCAGTTTCTTAATGATGAACACGAATACCTTACAGTTGATAATGGCAACTGTTTATCTAATTAGCCAGTATTGTTACAGTATTTGTTATTCATGTTTAATTAATATCTGATTAACAGAAATAATTAAGAATTGGAAATTCTTGGCAAGCAAATCAATTAAAAGTAAGAAAAATGATGTAGTGTAGTTTCAATGTAGTAAAAAGCAGTTTCTTAATGATGAACACGAATACCTTACAGTTGATAATGGCAACTGTTTATCTAATTAGCCAGTATTGTTACAGTATTTGTTATTCATGTTTAATTAATATCTGATTAACAGAAATAATTAAGAATTGAAAATTCTTGGCAAGCAAATCAATTAAAAGTAAGAAAAATGATGAAAAACATTAAGAGACTGCTGTGTACTGAAGGTCGAGATAGCAGTAAGCATTTTTTTTTACAGAATTTGAAAGACAAATGCTGAGCTTTGTTGTCTGATTTAACAAGGATTTCAGGTAACAAAAGTAAAACTGGCATTAAATTAAGTAGATGGCTGGAAATAAAAAATCTGGCAGCTTTTACAATTGCTTCAAGACAAGGTTGATCTACTCCAGGCATAGACACAATGTTGGCTCTTAGAGGATTCCTACCCAATTCTTTCTTCTTACAATAAAAATGTTCCTACATTCTGCAACTAAAATGTAATCAGTAAAACAAAGAAATGTTCCAAAATATGTAAAAAAAAAGTTTTTAGTATATCATATTCACAGAATTGACATTATTGGTTTACTTTAAATTACAATAGTATTATACAGGTAAATAAATGTAGTGATTATTTTACATCTGCTCATTATTTTATGAGAATAATCTTCTGAATGTTTCACATAAGATTATTTACAGTACTATCCTTTAAATGATCAAACTTTACTACACATTTTCATGTTTACAAATATGACCAACTGTATAGTTATATTGTATAAATGCAATTGTGTATGGAATGCAAAAAGAATGCATTAGTATTTATTTCAAAGTCAAAGTGAACTTTATTGTCATCTCAACCATATACAAGTATACAGATAGACGAAATTGCGAAGCTCAGGGTCCACAGTGTCACAACATGATGTGCAAATAGTAAATTAAAAATAGAATAAAAATTTAAAAATTTAAAATTAAAACACAAACAAGACAAGACATTGTGCAAAGATAGGACAAAGAAGTAGCAGCAATATTGATGTGTAAGATATGTAATATAATAAATAAATGAATAATAAATAATAGATTTAGATAATACAGAAAAGATCAGTGTATGATAATAGTTGTTTAAGACGTGTGTAAACAATGACAGGTCAGAATGTTTCATTGCATAAGGATATCAGTCAAAATCCTTAAAGGTTAGTATGAGATTTTCAGTTCTTTTCTACATGCACACTCATCTTAGCAGGACAGTGGTTTTCATGTATAAATGTTCTGTTTTTAGTGGTGGTTGAGGCCGTGTGGAAGATCCCAGGGGACAGCCTGGTGTTAAGGAGTCTAACAGCTTGGGGGTAAAAACTCTCTTGTAGCCTGGCAGATTTGGCTTTGATGCTGCAGTATCTTCTCTTGGATGGCAGAAGTGTGAAAAGTCCATGTGAGGGGTGTAAGGGGTCCTGCACAATGCTGCAGGCCTTGCGGACACTGCGTTTGTAAAATATGTCCTGTAGTGAAGGGAGAGGCAGCCCAATAATGTTCTCTGCTGTCTTCACTATCCGTTGCAGGCCTCATTGTGTGAATGCTATAGAGGTTTTCAAATAAAACAAGTGTCCTTAATTTTTGTAAGCAGTAAGAAGAGAAGTCAATTATCATCCGTTAGTACTACTTTAAGTCTAAAGGCCAGTGCTGTTGCAAAAAGGGTTAACTTGTCTAGCCTTCATGAAGATAACCCAATGTGAATATAGGAAGCTGTGCTGCTGACAGGATACCAGCAGGAAAGAAAAATAAGAGATGCTGAGAGCAAGTACTATGCATAGTTATTAGAAGTGGCTTTGGCTGTATTTTTGATGAGTGATCTTACAAAAAGAATGCCTACTTTATTATGAGTATAGATTTGATATTAGGTTACCTCTTAAATTGCATTTTCATTTCAGTGATTTATTTAGAGACAAAAAACAAATAGGTGAGTCTCAGAATGTGTTTTCGTAATTTTCTGTGACTGTTTATAGATGTATGGTATTTGATTTTATCATATCTCAGCATTGGTATTTAATAAAAACATTATAGTATTACACTATATATGGGGAAAAAAACTATTGTTGTAGTTAATACTGATTTTGTTGGTCCTTCTTGCATAGTTTTATCAAAGTAGTTATTTTACTCATATAATGTTGAGTATTTTTAAAAGGCATAATGAAATATCGTTTGTTGTTCACTTTAAACCTGCAGCTTATCATGCATATTAAACTGATTATGCTAATAATACAGTTTTTGAATTAATGTATTCCAAAGGTTTATAAGTCAAATAGATATATACAATATAATTGTGTGTGTGTGTTTATATGGTGAGATTTGCAACAAAGAAGTTATAATGGAACTGATTTAGTCATTCATAGATATTATAAAACCTGTTTTGTGACTGTTTCCTTTAATCTATTAATCCAGTTAGAACTACAGTTCATGGTAATATTTAATATTTCCCTTTCATGTGTTATGTAGCTATCTGATTAGTAAATGCTAACAAAATGTATTTATCCCATTTAACATCGGTAAATAAATATATCTAATGATTATGCTCCTTATATTGATTTATGCAGGCTCTTAACAGCAAATATTAACCTAATTTTTCTTTAGGGAGACAGTGTCAATTATAGATTATGCACAGTCTGTTTAATTTTAATTTATTTCATATTAATTTTACTGTAATACCAAAATCAGATTTATCTTTTAACTATAGGCAAAGTAATATAATGAAAATTGCTACTGTAGGCAAAGTAGTGTATTTTGTTCAACAAGTAGTACAGTGCCTTAACCATTAAGTGCTGATACTGCTGTTTAAAGAAAATGTTACAAATAAAGCATAGCTTCAAATTTTGCATTTAATCAGACTGTAATTTTATAGATATTTATTGACAGTTGGTTTCAGTAGATTGAATGTGTAGACTCTTTTAGAGGGGAATCTGATTGTCACACCTTGTGGTGCAAAACTGAAAAAGCACCATCAACAGAAAAACATTAGAACAGTTCGTATCAGAATGACACCAAATAAACCTAGTAGCTATTCAGTAGTTGCACTGTATTTTTTTTTTTTTTTGCAATTGAACTCCTCATTCACTTTGATGTGGACACTACTGTGAATGGGATCTACCTTATCAGCATATGAAGTTTGCACATTTAACTTGAAAACTAAAATTATGGATGGATGGGTGCACAGTGAATAGTTTTCAGTTCAGCCATTGCTCTTTTCAGTTTTTCCAATAATGTTCCATTTCTGATCTGTCCAGTAGTGTCACCATGTGTTTCAGTTAAAAGTGTACTGTATGTATTGTTCATGTATTAATATATATGTATTTTTATTGACCTAACAAATTTACTTCTTTATACTTTAGTACATTAAAAAATCTGTTTATGATGAGTGTATACACATTGCCGGGATTGGCTTCCATTTTAGAGCTTATATAGTTATTTGCAACTCTGTCATATGGTATGTAATATACAGATTAAAAACCGATCCAAAAACAGTTGAGTGAGTAAGATTTCTAATAAGCAAAAAAATTTTATGAAACAAAGTATAGGCTGTATGAAAAATGTTTGTTGGTTTATGGGGCCTCCCAGCTGTGATACAAATATAAAATACATGTTTCTGAATTTAACAAAAATGGATTAGTTTGGCATTTTTTAATTAAATTGAGTAGATAATGAAAAATATTAAGTTAAAGTAGGGATGGATTTTATTTCCATGCAAAAATAATTTATGATTAAGAAACTGTTTGTACTATAAACCTATAGACATGGTATGTTGTCAAGACCAGAACTAGGATATGTTGGTTTAGCATCATATTTTGTAAGGTACACCATGATCTAATGAGTGTACTTGGCTCTGAGATAAGTTAAACACATCCTGATTCACAGGAAGAATAAGTGGATTTAGGAATGAAAGCATCAGACAGTTGCCGTAACAAACCATGAAGTTATACTATCTCACATTGTAAAAACAAGATGGAAAACAAAATATTGCTTGAGGTAAGAAATACACAAATGGATGGAGATTGTTTTTCAAGAGCTTACCCAATTATACATTTAATATTCTATTATATTTTATTTCAATTTCTCAGATTTAAATACCATGTTATAAAAAACAGCTTTTAATTATTCTGTTTTTGTATTTTTTGCTGAGTTAAAGTAATAATATTATTCAATATGGTGACTGTGTATCCCATTCTTTTCTTAGTTTTCTTACCTGGTTATTCTAGTACAGGGTAACCGAGAACAGAGACTCTCCTGGTACTATTGTATGCAAGGCATGTACTAATTCTAAATGGGACAACAGTGTGAACATGCACCTTTGTACAGAAAATGCTAAATCTATGTCAAAATAATGATATTCACTGATATACTTTAGTTGACCTGAGCAGGCTGGAAGTATTGGGGAAAAGGCTTTAAATTTCTAGAAAATTCCAATCTGCTTTTAGATTTGTACAATACACAGATCATTTTTTATAACTGATCACAAATATTTTCTTTTGTATAATTCCATTCTGTTAGCTATTGTAGCATTTAAAAATCTATTGTGTTTGGCTTCCTTAGCATGACAGGAATTTCTGCACCTTTCATCTTTTTTGGAATAAAATGACTGCTTGTCCAAGCAATGATTAATTCAAAACTATGTAAAATCAAAAACATTGAGGTGAAGTTGAACAAGGAAAAATGAGAAGGTCCACACACATTTCCATTTAATCACAGATATGAACTTGGAACCAATGGCTAAACCAAAGAACTATATTTTTGTTTCAAAAGAAATTTTAAAATATAAAATAAGTATTCAGGAATGGTTTGTTAACTTCTCATGTAATGATATGTGGAATCATTGAATAAGGCATTAATTAACAGATGTGTTAAAACAGACGCTTTTCTGTTTTAAATGTTAACTTATCTTCTGAATTTAATAAAATATTAGCTAAACTTAGAATAAATGTAGAGATCTCTATAAGTGGGAATGTGTTAGGTTATCTGTAATACTGTGCTTATTCTGCCTAATTTTTAGTTTTTATTGTCACAGGGGCTGTCCATATCCACCTCTTGATCCTGCCATGGACTCAAGACACAAAACACCTGTTAGCTTTTTTATAGTCTTACATGAACAGACTTTTTGAATTAGGGAAGCTGGTTTTCCTTCCTTTCATTCCTCCATTTACCTTCCTTCCCAGTTGCTTTTTTATAATCCTGTCTACATTTTCTCCTCCAGCCTGGCCAATTGTCCTTCCTTTCTTGAAAACAGAGTTGGTTATTCTTCATGTATACTACATCCATCCATCCATCTTCTAAACCCACTTATCCAGAGAAGAGTTGCAGGGTAGCTACAGTAGAGTATATTTCATCAAGTATTGAACGCAAGGCAAGAAAAATTACTGGACTGGACAACAGGGTAAACCCACACACAGTATGGGACAATGCAGTGTCTGCAATCCACCTAACTTGCATGTTATTGGACTGTGGGTGAAAACTGAACACCTGGAAGAAACCCACTAGAACAAAGAGAGAATATGCACATTTCACACAGGGATCACTGGAAACATGAACTCCATTTCCCTTGTTATGAGGTAGCAGCGACTGACTACAACGCACTGCCATGCAATATATACACTACAGTATCATGCAAATATGGAAAATGTAGTGTGCAATTTAATTTCCTGATAGATTTAGGTCCACTTTGCAATGTGAAACAATGCTTTTGTGTCTGGTATCATTACTATAAACCTGTCCTGTTGTTTTCTGATTTTGGTAGGGTGCAAAGTAAACAGATAACATATATATTTAAAAAAAAAATATTTGCAATTAAGTGACTCCCTGAGCAAGGTTGATTTCTGCCTTGGTGGCATTTTACGGTTTGGTTCTCACTACCATGAAAATGGGTTTGTGAGCCTGAAATGAACAGACAAAACAGGAATTCTCAGTTTTGAGTTTACTGTATGGAACTTAATGCATTTTCTCCCTTTTAATGCCATTTTTCCCCTACTGAAACCAGAGGCTACTTTAAGCACATAGGGCCTGATATGGGGATAAAAATAGTACTGTTAGCACACATTGCGGCAAATTGTGACCTAAATTTCTGAACTTTTAGGTAACGTTGCACGTTATTTGGTTGTAAAACAGAAACTGAAGAAAATGAAACCTTTGTAAAATTCCCCACCTTAATTTCTGTATGTGTTGAGCAGAATTTTAAAAGAGAGAAATCTGTACTGTCTTTCTTAGAAGATGATCAAATACAACATGTTACTCCAAGTGTGTATTCTTCTATTCATTGTATTGATTGCTTTAAATAGTAATCAAAAAGAACCTTCCTATATGGTAAGCACAATAGAAATGTATTTTAAGCACCTTGGTGAATTCCATTGCCGTGTTTTAATTTTTTACATCTCTGAAGTTCATGCCTCTCTTAATAGCTGTAGCTATTATACAGAAATCAATGTGCATCACATAATTTATACTTGTTTTATTTTGTTGTATTTACCATTTAACAGCAACTGGATGAGCACAAGAAACTAATATGGCATCAAACAATGTGAAGAGTTAATATAAATAGCACAAATAATCTTTCATATTATATGTAAAAATTTCACACCTTTTTTGTGTAAAATTATAGGGTAAGAGAGCTGCATTTATTAATTATGGTGCTGGAGAGTCGGGATGTGTTGCATGTTGATTAGTACATGCAAGTAAGAATTTCACTGTATATGTGACAATAATGACCACCATATAAACCAGTAAACTTATAAGTAATAAAACTTAAATAGTTTAAGTTGGTACGGCATGGTGGTACAGTGGTAGCACTGCTGCCTCGCAGTTGCATGGAGTTTGCATGTTCTCCCCGTGTCTGTGTTGGTTACCTCCAGGTACTCCGTTTTTCCTCCCACAGTCCAAAGACATGCAGGTTAATTGCATTGGCGATTCTAAATTGTCCCTAGTGTGTGCGCCCTGCAGTGGATTGGTGCCCTACCCAGGGTTTGTTTCCTGCCTTGCGCCCTGTGTTGGCTGGGATTGGCTCCAGCGGACCCCCGTGACCCTGTAGTTTGGATAGAGCGGGTTGGATAATGGATGAATGGATAGTTTAAGTTGAATAAGAGAAGATTACATGGTTATACAGTTTAGTTAAACTTACAGTAAATTTTCTCTACTGCTAAAACTAATGTCATGATAAGTCATAATAAACATATACTGTACAGATTTTTTGAATTTTAATTTTAAAGTCTCAATTTAAATGTGTTAAAATAATTTAGATGAGGAGAAATAATATGCTTAAAAGTTTTGATCATTCTTATTGTTAATGGAAGAATTAATCATGGTGAAACTTAAGCAATCACAATATTTATGGCATTGTATATAAATCTGAGCATAATTTATACCACATGTTGCAGTCATATATCAAGACAGTACACGCAACTGCGCTCAAGCAATATTTAACTCTGAAAAGCTGTTCTACCGAAAGCTAGCCATATTTTAAAATGTCACAAATCGGTATATGAGATACTTTATTATAAGTGAATATGTTATTATAAGTTTCAAAGTTATATGCTTCTGCGTTTTCTCTCAAAAATAACAGTAATATCTTTACATAAAGTAGACCCTTACACAAATTAAACATTGCTGAAACTGATAAAGAATGTAAAATTTAAGACCATATATGTAATACTTGTATGTATGTGTTTATGTAACCAGTTGTAATGTATTAGGTAAATGTTATTACTAAATTCAGAATAATAATCATTTGCACATTTACTAATTTGCAGATTTCAAAGGTCTACTCTAATAATTTAAGAAATGGTCTTTTTTAGATATAGCATTTTTTTTTATATGTTGAATCATGAAATTTGTAGGTCCGTTGATGTACTTCCACTTCCCTTTCATATTAAGAAATTTTGTGAGAGACATGAATGATAAAA
The DNA here is from genome assembly GCF_016835505.1 of Polypterus senegalus. Classification (NCBI taxonomy): domain Eukaryota; kingdom Metazoa; phylum Chordata; class Cladistia; order Polypteriformes; family Polypteridae; genus Polypterus; species Polypterus senegalus. The sequence continues at coordinate 25,231,841 of NC_053169.1, read as the reverse complement.
AAGAAATGAATTAGTCTAGAGCACATTGCTTTATCAACAGGCATGGCTAGTTGTGGTTAGTATTATAGTATGAGACATCTAGCACCACACTAGAGTGTCAAGATATGCTTCCAAAATTTGTGAATACTTTTAAGTGCACATTGAATGTTTAAATAACACTGAAAATAATAATAGTAACACCATAAGGAGGCAGACACTAATTTATACATATATTATTTGATTTAATTTTTGTCATGTGTGCTTGTTAGTTCAAAACCTTCTGACTCTAAACAATTGAATTTGGTATTGTGAAAATAAAATCTTCCACACTGAATGAATCCTTTGCTTTTGGACAGCCTTTAAGGGAGTAACCATATTTAGTGTTACTGCTAATACAGTGGTGATTGATAATTTACTGCATCTGGAGAAAGACCCTGTATTGTAAGGTTGTGTTCATTTTGATTTAATTTCTTTGTTAAGCAGCAAAATATGACTTGATTCTGTATATATTATTATATTTAAGTAATCTGACAACTGTGCCTTGGGGATCAAAAATAACCAATGTATTACTGTATACTCTCATTAAAGGCATGCTGGGCAACAATATGTCACTAGGCAATTGATAGTTATATTTTTGTTTGTTTTGTTAAGTGTCTAAGCTACTCTTTTATGTTTTCTAGAGCAGGCCAAATGGAAAGCAAAGCCTGACCCTACCAGTGGTCGTATTTATTAAATCTTCAGTGAATTGCAATTGTCCCCACCAACAAAGTGATTTACTTTGTGCCTGTATTTGATTTAAAAACTTCTGTTCCTGGATATGGTATCTCTCACTGAGGTCTGCCTACTTGGTGGTAATGATTAGCCATGGCATGGCATTCTTGACTGGGCTGGCAGCGATCCAGGCTTTGATTCCTCAAATATATAAAATTATGTCTTGTCTTTTATTGTTTTTTATTTCCTGTTTATTTTGATACAAACAGTGCGTTTACTTCTAAAATGTACAGCAGACAGATGAGGACATCAGGGAGAAACATGCTGAAGAGCACCAGTGTGAGTGGAGAGATGTACAACTTGGAGAGGAACGATGGAAGTCAGTCAGACACCGCAATTGGAACCGTGGGAACAGGAGGAAAGAAACGCCGTTCCAGCCTGAGTGCCCGAGTGGTGGCAATTGTCGGCCTGCCATCACGGCGAAGTAGAAGCACATCTCAGCTTAGTCAGACAGGTATGTTTCATTGGAAGTTGGAAGTTTATCCATCATGCTTTCAAAAAAAGATATACATGTACATTCATTTTAATTTTAAATATTCAAATTAACAGCTTTCTTGCTTCTAAAATTAAGCCAGAACATGTGGTTATCCATATAGTTTAATACATACTTTTTGTTGACTTCTGAAGTGATCAGACAGCTTTCTGACTAAATGTGTGTTTTGCAAGCTTAGGAGTTTCCACTGCAGAGGAAAAACATTAGCTGTCTGGTAGATATACTTGGTTTCTCATTAATAAAGAAAATTGTGCTTTAATAGAGATTTTGTTAGGCCTATGTAAGGCCCAACTAGTCCTTATACTTCAGGATTGATATGTGTTCATATTGTGAGGTATTTTTATGTAATACAAATTAGTATGCATACTGGGTATCTCTGGTGCTCCATCAAAGGTGGGAAAACGGCTTTAGATTCTGATAGATTGGCTTTACCACTGCTTGTATATATAGATTAAATTATTTTTGGGTGTTTGGTTGTAATATGTGACCAGAAGAAAACACTTTTAGGCTGACCCCAGCTCCAAATAAAGTTAAGGATACTGGAGTATATAAAAGTAAATAGTTTATTTTAACAAAAATAGGCATAATGGGCAGAGGTTGCTGGAGACAGTTACAAAAATTTACCAAAACTAAAACCAAAGCCAGACTGGACCTAACTAAACACTCTGATATGTTGGGTGCCTGTGGCACTTTCTCAAAATCTTGACACCTCTATATTTCCTCCTGCTTGCTCTTTTACATTTCTGTGATCTATCCTCCGGCCAGTTGAGACCTTACCACTAACCATCTTCCCATTTCCTGCTTATGTGCTCAAGGACTAAAGGAGGTTTTAAGTTTCCTCTAGGAACTACTTCAGAGTCGCCACCCAAGCCATTCCCTGGGACCAGGAATTCCTCCTGGGAACATTCATCCAGAGCTTTCAGTTGACCCTGCATGTGTCGCTGCAGTCTTGGACCACAATCTACTGTAAAAGAGACAAAGAATATTTCAGAGGCCTAAATAACAGATGTCAGTAACGTGTAGAGTTGTACTTCCAGTTGTCATCTACTGGCCTGGAGAAAAAATATTCTTGTATATATACTCCCAAATTATTCTTCCAACACACATTTATCCCCCGGAAAATGACTGTACATCCAGGGACCATTCTATTACTTGTCACTCTAGCATCCCTGCTAGGACGTGAGCTGCAGAACCAAGGGTGTCAACTTGGCCCTGATTGCATAAGGAAAACACTATATAAATACATTATATTATTATTACTACTTTAAGTCTGTAGTATTCTGTATTGTTATATTTTGCATAACCTATGGAGTGAGAATCGCATATCAGAAAGTGTTTTGTGTTGGTTAAGCATGAAAATTAGAAATTCATTGTACTCTGTATGTGTAACATCTGAACTGTACTGATTACACTGTATTACATTTTTTGTCAAGTCAAACTCTTTAATTGTTCAAAAAGGAAGGGCTATTGGTTACCTGCATTTGGCCACTGTGTTTTCAATACTAATCAACCATTAGCATTACACACATTCTGTGTTGTTTGTACATGTAGAATAAAAACAGTACAGAAGAAACCAACAAATTCAGATTACGTAATACATAAAGTAACCAGTAACTTGTAGTATTTCTTGTCTTCAGATATATATTCAGGTTTTATAATATAAGGCAATTTCCCTTGTAGGCTTTATTGCCAATGTAGAGTTTGTGATTCCTGGCAATTTTAAGTCAACTTTGAATTATTTTTAGTTATATTTATACCATTATTAAATTCTGCTTCTGGAGCCGTTTCCTGTAGTAAGGAATCTTTCGGCAATCTTTGAGTATCCAATCTGAAGCACACCCACCAAACTCCCCCCTCTCCTCTGGTGTGTCTGGCAGCCCACAAAAGTAGATGTTTTCCACGGTCCAAGTGCTTTGCATACTTTACAACTGGGCTCTCATCTATGATGTGACATAGATCCAGCCCTGACCGTAATAATTATACAGCTGTAATAGGGGATTATGGGAAATTGTTCAATTTTTCTTTGCTGACCACTGCTTAACATGACAGAGTTCAAACATATTCTTCTGTGATTATGAAAGAGCAGTTAGGAATATTGTTAATCCTCTCAGTTAAAGTGAAGTAAAGTATTTTTTAAAATCCTCCCTTACCTTTTCTATTATGCTTCCCATTTCAAATTGTATTGTAGGAAACACAATGTATATAGCTCTGTTATTACATTAGCAAAATTACCTTCCTATCAGTGAAGAAAGAAGAACATTTTTGTTGAATTGGTTATATAGTTTTCTGATCATTAATCAACTGTTTCATTATTTTTTCCAAGATGACATAAAAATTTTACCTAAAAGTATATTTTGAAAGCTTTTTGAGTGTTGGAACTGAAGAAATATTCCTGAGCTTTCTGGAACATTCCTTTAAAGGTGTTTTAATAGCCAATTTATATTTTTCTAAGGTAGACTGAGAAACTGCCACCAGCACCTTCCTTAATAATCTGAAAAGCTTTTAATTATGGCAGAATGACAAAATTTCAATAATAATATCTGCTGACAGACCATCCACTACTTAGTGAATAATTCTTAAATTGTGGCATTGTAAGAACAAGTGTATAACAAACAAAAATGAAGCCTTGTGAGATCTGACTTTTAAAATATCAAAAGTGTAACGTAGAATTATTAGTACATTTTATTTGCAGTTTCATCATGTTAATATACAAGATCTGATGAAAGAAAAATAAGATTGAGAGGAGATTTTGCACTTGTGTACATTATACCAAATTATTAATTATACTCTTTAGTAATGGATAGCACAGTGGTGTGGTGGTAACTCTAATGCCTCGCAACAGGGATGTCAGGGTTTGCATAGAGTTTAGTGTTCTCACTGTGTTCACATTTGTTTCCTCCAGGTGCTCCAGTTTCCACCCACAGTCCAAAGGGCTTGCAGGTTAGGTGGACTGGTGATGATACATTGGCCCTAGTGGCTTTATGTGTGTGTGTATATTTGACAGGGATTGTTCCTGCCTTATATTCGATGCTGCCTGGGATGGGCTCCAGGTTATCCACATCAATAATCTGGATAATGCTGGTTTGGAAAGCAGAAGACTGGACTACTTAGTAATAATTCTCTGAAGCAAGTTTCAATCTCTGCCTACAACAGCCAAGCAAATTAATTACTATGACATTTTCTACAACATGGACATATTTAATTTAATGTTATTAAGATAAGAATTCTAAGGTCCTTGATTCTAATCCAAATGTAGACACTCTTTCTTTGGGGTCTGCTCAGTTGTCCCGAGTCTGAGTAATTATTTCTCTGGGCACTTTGCTTTCCCTCCCACATCTGAAAGAAAGTTGTTTTAGGTTGATTAACGTAACTGAACTAGCCTGGGATCAAAGTGTTTGATTTTGTGTATAAGTAGAATCCTGTAAAGGGTTGGTTTCTGCCTTTACAGGTATAATGCATGTATTCATTCTATTTTAAACTTGCATGTTCCAATAGATAGTCACAATATTAATGTAATATTGTCAAAATAGCATACAGTAAAGAATAACAACCATAAGACAATTAGTACAAAGAAATACTGTGTATATTCTCAAATGTGAAAATGTAATTTTTAATTAGTTTCTTCAAGTTCCAAATAGTGATGATTAAACAAAATAGCAATGAAAAGAACAATGAGCTAAGACCAGTTATGCTAATTTAATGAAATGTACATTTACACTTAGATTTTTCAAATGTTAGTATATTTGGTAGGTATTTACTTTTAAGCATCAATATAAAAAGTATTGGGTAGGAGCACTGTTGAATCCATACTGTGAATGAGTATGGTTGTATGTGAATGTATGTGAGTATGCCCTGAGATATGGTAGCACACTGTCCAAGGTTTGTTCCTGCTTTGCACCAAGAAGATTCCATCTTCCAACGACCCTGAAACTGGGTTAAGCAAGTTTTTTTAAAAAAAAAAAAAGATAGAGGGACAGACGTGTACTACTTAATGTACATTACAGGCATATTTGCTATTCAACCAACATGACTATATTATTTAAAATGTGTGTTTAAAAAAAAAAAAATGACGCTAAGTTAAATTGACTATTGTACTCAAGTGTATCTTTTGCTAACCTTTGCATCACCTTACAAATCACCGAAAGGCTTTTGTTCCCTCATACAAATGGAATCAGACAGTTATTTTTGTTGCACAAAAATAAATAAATAAATAAGGATACAACACTATACAGAAAATGGGAATACATGAAACTGCTTCAAAGAAATAGCTTCTGATAGCAGACCCTTGACGCTCAGTGGAAAACATAAAAGCTCATTAGTATGTGGCCTAAAGGAATGCTTTCTTAAAGGAGAGATGAAAGGATGGTTCAGAAAGTCCACTCATGTAACTCTTAGATTTGAAGGGACAGCACTCTAAAGGCTCGCAAACATTTGGATTTTAATGTGAGTAAATATTTTTGCAATGTCATTAGCACTTTACAGTTTTTATGGTGTAATTATATTGATTAATGCACATTATTACTTTTGGCCAATTTTTTGCATACTGTAAATTGTTTCTTTGTATCAGTATACTGCTGCTGGATTATGTGAATTTCCCCTTGGGATTAATAAACTATCTATCTATCTATATCTATCTATCTATCTATCTATCTATCTATCTATCTATCTGTCTATCTATCTAAATAGCATTGCTAAATGTATATTGTTTGTTTTCTTTGTAACTGTTTTTATCTGATTTTACTGCATAAATATGTAACAGTCATCAGATGCTCTCCTACTATTGGGTTACTTATCTTTTGTTTGTAATCTTTTGTTTGTAATGGATCGTGGTAGTAGCTTAGTAAAAAGCATCCTCTTTGTGGCTCTGTGTTCTCCATGTACTGTACGTGTTTGTGCAGAATGTTTGTACAACAATTTGAGACTTTGTTTTATTGTGAATGTATTTTAACAACAACAACTGTAATTAGACAGTCAGCCTTCATGTGGCCATATTTGTGGAAACAATCATCTAGCATATCTCTGTTTTATTAAAAAAAATTGTATTATTTAAAAGGTAATTATTCATTTTCAATTTTCTTGTACTTTTTATATTGGACAGCTGTATAAAGCTGTTATTAAAGGGAGGCAAATCAGGTTAATAGGAGTGTAACACAGAGAGAGAAAGAGATATTCAGGATATCTAGACAGTAGTATGTGTTCCGAATTACAGATGGTAGAACCATTTATTGAATGCAGTCTCTTACATGAAGTGTTGTGCATGACTATTTTTAAATATAATACCTGTTTTCTACCTAATATACATTGTCTTCTCTGTAATCTTGCTATGTATAATCTGTGTTTTGGTTGAAATCATAGCCAAAAATCGAATTTCATAACAGTTTTTTCCTTCCTACTAAGGACTAAGGTGAAGTAATTTTTGGATAGGTGATATTGAGTGTGTATTAGCACGGTTGTTAATGTCATTATGAAATAGCGAATGCAAACAATTAAAAAAAAAAAAGATTTTTTTGATCATGTATATAATCAGATACAAACCAACCAAAAACAAAGGCACTAATTGTTATAGTGATATTTGTGAAATTAATTTCAAATGGGTTATTCTAGAGCAAAAGTATGCCAAAAAGCAGTTTATGGAAGTTGTATACTATTTCCACTGGTGATAATTATATCAGGACTCCCCCAACAAACTTTTAAAGAAACTTAATTAATAGCATGCTGCAGCCGTGAAACTTCTGAATTATATATTAAATTAAACTGAAGTGAAAATCATGGATATTATGAATTTTGATTAGGGTTTAATTCAGCAACTTTGCCTTGGAGTATGTAGCATAAATATGAACAGATCTGATAAGCGACAAATAAGGAGACAGTTTCCCTGGGTTCTCTTAAAGGAAAGCTATTTTTAATTGTGCATCAAATATATTGTCCTGTACATAGTACAATGAAATTCTTACTTGCATGCCTTCTCATACACTGATATTAATAAACTGGCAACCCCTTTTTGGAGTCATCATAATACTTTGTTGACACAGTTTGACCCATGTTTATTGGAAGCATCTTTTTATTTTATGGTCATAATTTGTAAATAACAAAAGCAACATTATTACTCAGCATCAGTGGTAAGACAGTCTAAAGGTATCTTCAAAGGTGGAAGGCTGGTGCTTTTTTTATTTTCGTAGGTGTCTTTAAAATGTAATATAATTTTCCTACAAACAATTTTTAAAACATTTTTAAAAGTGAACATTATTCAGCCTATTATTTCTTCCTGCTATTAGATACAGTATGTGAGTTGATTTTAACATAAAATACTTTATATCACCAATATATTTTTTTTTCTTTCCCTAAAGTCTTGATGCCCATGTGGCTAAAGCATTAGACTGTAAATCCTAAGATGAACAATTCAATCCCCATAACTTATTCACAGTGTAGCCATAAACAAGACATTTAGCTGACCTTTCGTATTCTAGAAGTATGAAACAAATTACATCTTGCGGTTGTGGCTTACAAGTCACTTTAAATAAAGGCATTGGCTTAACAGGGGTAGAATATACATTTAGTTTATTATTTCAAAAAGCTTTGAAAACATAGCAGATAATCAGCATAAATACATTTAGCATTAATCTTTTTTAATATAGAACTTCACTTAATCCATTGTGGATTTTTTTTATTTCATTAATTGATTTATGTTTATATTTGTATTCTTAACTGGCAATTGACCTTAGTGAAACATGTAATACTTATATATTAAGTAATTGCTTATATACATAAAACAGCTTTCTCACCAGTATAAAAAAACAGCTTAACACAGTAATAACAAAATTTAAAGTATATTAGTATTGACAAGAACAGTATTGTCAGTTAAGGTCTGGGGCAGAGCACAGGTGACCATTGCGGCTCAGTTGTCAGAGTTTGCCTAATCAGAAAGTTCAAAAGCAAGGGAGTTGTATTTGCTTATGCACATCATTGCATGAGTCACAGGGATCTGATATAAGTTATGCCTTATTTATTTTCTAAGCTTTCTGCCAAAGTAAAGAAACTGGTACTGTAGCCAAGACAGGCAAAGTCAGAAATGCCTCAGTTACAGTATAACTTGGGAATGGAGGGGCAAATTCATAATATATTCTATTTTATCCAGTCATCCCTCTAACACTTAAAAGAAAAAATTGGAAACTAATCAGTGTTAGCAGTGAATCTAGCTTGATGCTGGAAGGGCACAACTCCCCAGAATCTAAATAAACAGATTTCTTCAACTATTTTTGAATTATGGCATGTGTTGGTCTCCTGATGTTTGCAGCAACCTCTTCATGTTATGCCATTCAGGGCTAGACTAGTTAATGATGTATAATCCATAGGGTGTCTCCCAGTTAGTTCAAAGCTCTCTGAAGTCTGTTTTCTTCATAAACACAATCATGGCTAAGTGATTTATACTGTATTTATTGCCCAAGAGACTTTTAGGCAGCACATTCATTTAACTTTCATTAAACATACAGTAGAAATGCACGAAGTACAAAATTTTGCTATTTTAAATTGATGTCATTTTTGCAACTTTTTGCTTGCTTTTAAACACATTTTCCTTACAAAGCAACTGTAGCAACAGAAACAAAACAATATTGTTGTCTTCCAGTTTCTGTCACTCTCACAACGTAAAACGTAACAGGTAAAGTAATTAACCAAAATAGTTTGAAATTTGACACGTAACATCAGTAAAAGAAATAGGAGAAAAACTCAAGTAGTCTCGGAATCAGAGGATCTGCCTTAAAAGGAGCAATCCTTACAGTATCTATACAAATTGCATCTGGCAAGTTAGGATGGCAAAAACTTCTCACTACTTACAATTTTCTCATTTCTTATGAGGATCTAGATTATGTAGAGAATAACAGATTTTAGTGGTCATTAAATACATTGGTGCATTCACTTGCATAAAAATATTTCTATGAATTTGCATTCTAATGTGGCCTTGAAAAATGGAATTTCGTGTTTAGCAAGCTGCGTAAGTGTTTCTGACATGATAGTCACCTTGAAAAGAAACAGAAGCACCCTCTTAATTTGGATAATGCTGAATGGAGGAGGTCATAAGATGTTCCTCCTGTGTGTGTTTTATGGTTAAATATAAACACATCTTTCATTTATTATCTACAAAGAAGCGGAATGAGCTAGACCAAACAGGCATGCGGTGGCTTCATTCGTGTATTAATTTTACCTAAGATGGGCTTGCATTCCAGGGCAAAACCTAGAGCATGTTTAGGATGTACTCTTCAAGAGTAATTTGCATGCCTTTGGTACCATTCATGCATTCTTTTTTTTTTTTATTGAATTTAAGGATTTCATTACAACAGATAAATTTTACAGTTGGTCATTAAGAGATTAAGTTCTACATGGTGTACAAGTTAAATAAGATGTGGTCACCCCTACCCAGTTAGGTAAGAGAAAGGAAAAAGACTTAATATGAAGTAATCTCACAAAGACACTGAAATGTCCAAAAGATTAGCAGCTGTTCTATGGGGTTAAATGAGGACAACAATGATAAATGAGTGACAGATTCTAAAGCAGCTTTGAACTGTTCCTCTTAAAGTGAATGAATTCATAATTTTATATAAAAGGGGTAATTTTTTCCTATTTTGTTATGGTAAATAATGTAACAAGGTGAGATTGTATGCTAGCAATATAGTGTGAGCTGCCACAATACAATATTATTTAAAGAATAATATCCCATTGTGTGTTACCCCAAAAAGAGTATTAGGAGGTATTGTAAAATCAAAGACTAGCCTACAAATAAGCAAAGACTTTATTCCAATAAGATTTTAGCAAGGCACATTCCCAAAACATGTAATGCAGTGAAGCAGGTGCCTGTCCGCATCTCTCACAACAGTGAATTTACATACTGTGACAAAACACAGGTATTTGGACACAAAATCATTTGTCTCCCCCTTGGATTACCACAAACAAAAAATATTCCCTATATGCCTTTTTTTGTGCATCAGTCAGTCAGTCATTATCCAACCCACTATATCCTAACACAGGTTCACCGGGGTCTGCTGGAGTCAATCCCAGCCAACACAGGGCGCGAGGCAGGAACAAACCCCGGGCAGGGAGCCAGCCCACTGCAGCTTTGTGCATCAGTTACCATTAATTACCATCAGCTGCTAGAAGAGTTCTAGTACATAAGCATTAATTTAGAACATATACTTGTGTAGGAAAAACATGAAGGCTTAGGTGTTACTGACGTTCACACCTTTGCAAGATAATTCCACCATCATTTCACCATCAATGTACACCATATTTAACATGTGGAATATAATTCAAGTATTTGGACTTTTCTGAGATGTGTATATTGACCTTATACTTGAGGAATGACTGTACAAAGAATTCAAATATAAGTGAAAACATTTCTTATACTACAGTATGTGCAAGTTGGATACTTTACTAAAAGAGTCATGGCAAACCTGTCCATCCTTCCTCACTGTTTACTTTAAAATTATAGTTTCTAGCTTCCATTAATATATAAGAAATACTGTATCTCCAAACTGCACAAGTTTTTTTAAGAGTCAATATCTATATAATCTCAGACAGGACTGGGAACAGGACCTGTCAATTAGATTTACATTTAAAAAGAATTGAAAACCGCAGTAGCACTTACAATTGTGCATTGTGAACATTCTTTTCAACTCATGTGGTTCAAAATGTATCATACAATACAATACAGCTTATTTTTGTATAGCCCAAAATCACACAGGAAGTGCCGCAATGGGCTTTAACAGGCCCTGCCTCTTGACAGCCCCCCAGCCTTGACTCTCTGAGAAGACAAGGAAAAACTCCCAAAAACCTTGTAGGGAAAAATGGAAGAAACCTTGGGAAAGGCAGTTCAAAGAGAGACCCCTTTCCAGGTAGGTTGAGCATGCAGTGGGTGTCAAAAGAAGGGGGTCAATACAACACAATACACAGAACAGAACAAATCCTTAATACAGCATAATAATACAAATTTTAGAAATACGGAGAATAATTTAACAGTAGATGATATCACATAAGATGATTTGGATATTTTTAAGAGTTCTTGAGACCTCATCCATCAAGCTGCCTCCCCATTTGGCCATGCCACGGCTGAAACGTTGCTCCGATGAAAGGACCCCTCTTTCCCATGATTCCTGTGATCATCCATCAGGGATGACATGTATCCATTGTACACTTACAGACTTTGTATTCAATTCTATTTTATTTTATTTTTGTTATTTAATTGGTATTGGCTTTTGAAAACAATACATTATTACCAGTTAAATATTCAGAGCACTGCATGCCCGCACTACCAGGCTGAAGAACAGCTTTTACCCCAAAGCAATCAGCCTATTAAATGTACAGTGATCACTGCCCCTTCCTATAACAGAACCACCATTGACTGAACTGAACTTCTGCATCACATAGTCACACACATATATGACCCATGTGTTATCATGACCGTTAAATTGACTGTATAGTGCTCACTGTTTATCACTGTTTTATTGTTTATCTGTTTATGCGTATATACTTTATTCTTACTGTGTATTTTAACTGTTAATAGTAACTGTAATTCTTGTAGTTTCATGTCTAGTCTTATATACCTTTATCTAAGGCATCTATAGGCTTACTCCAAAGGATATTTCTTTGTATTGTAGAATGACAATAAAGGTAACTTGCATCTTATATTACATCTTATTATATTCAAAGATGACAAAAGTAAATTAACAGTACAGTTTAAAATATTACTCTGTGACAACATTATATACAGTACCTTAGAAGTGAATGTAAATATATTGCACAAAACATAATATAAAACCTTTATGACAATGCAGAACTGTCCTTATGCCCAGTTATGTGTAGAGTAGTCTTTATAAAGTAAGCATAATTTAGATTGGATGAGTGTTTGGAGATCTGGGAGAGACTGAGAGGAATCTGAGACGACTGTGTTTAAGCAGAGTACAGCAGTAGGAAAGAAATTGTTTATGTGACAAGTGGTTCTTGCTTTTTAGTGACCAGTAATGTTTCTGTAATGGCAGTAACAGAAAGAAATGCCTCCCTGGGTGAGTGTGCTCCTTGATTATATTTTGAGCATGTTTTCTGGTCCATGGTGTATACATTTCTTCGGCAGAGTGCAACTTCAGGTCTGCAATCCTTTCTGCTTTCCAAGTGACGTGTTGCAGTTTATGTTTTGAATGATTAGGTGCATTACCATACCGGACTGCTCTATAAAACCATACCGACACTGATTGGGAAATGAAACTTTGTAAGGTGCCTGCGAAAAAACATATTCTATTAAGCTTTTTTCATAGAGGTATTAGGTATTCATTCCATTTCAGACTGTGAGTGATTACCACCTTCTCATAACAACAATACAGTATTTACAACCAGGGGTATAGATGGTGATGAGTGGCTCCTAAAATCTATGCTCATTTCCATTGTTCTCATAGTATTCAGGTTGATATTTTGAGTGTGCACCAACTGGCCAGTCTTTGAGAGAAAAGGTTCTGAGAAATTCAGTGTAGTTTTTTTTTTTTTTCAAGTGCATGATAAATTCTGTTTTTTGACTTCTGGGTATTTTACAAATCAAAACATTAATCAAGTTATATATTTAGTGTGACAATATATTTAAGGATATAAAATAATTTGTATTAGCTTACAAGGTTTATAATAGAGTGAAGTCTAACAGGCATTTGCCATGGGATTTTTTTCAGGCTTTACCTCATCCTGATCATTCTTGGGAAGAACTGGAATTTCCACCTTCATAGGTCAATATCACAGTTTCTGATTGCGGGCTACTCCACTTTCTCAGTTTTTGGGTAATTTTTGTACCAGTGTTAGAATTCCAATGGACAAACTTAGCAAATTAACAAGGATTTAGAAAACTTTCTTAAATGTAGATTATTTTCAAAGAATTTTCTTTTCTAAATGATGCCACTAGTGTCACTAAATGTGATATACCCAGTGATATTTCAGTCATGTAATCTGACATGGCCCAGCGAAGAGAGCAGCTCACTGTAGTTATCTATTGCATAATGTGGCATTGTCTTTGCAGGACTCTGTACTATTCTTAAACTCATTTTTCCAATTGCATTGGTGGAAAATGCAAAGCAGGTTTCTAATACTAATATATTGTTCATTAAACATATCCTGATTAAAACCTGTTCACAATAGCCCTTATAGATAACCTACATCTCTTCTTCTCAAGTTGTTGGATTTGGGAAAAAAAGAGTTTACAGGCCAGAAAATATCACACAATTGAAACATTTATCCTAAATAGGTTTTCTTTTTATAACTAAGTAACCTCTTTGATTCTTTCTTTTTTCCCCACTGATAGACAACAGAACCGGTTAGACAAGGAGTGGATTTTTTAGAATTGCAGGATTAGATTGAAACTCCCTTGTTTTTAATCACTAAAATAAACTACATTTATTTTCTTCTTATTGAGTTTGAGTCTGCTTCCTGTTATACAATAATTAAAAATTTAAGGTTAAAAAAATAGTACAGCTTAAACACAAAACATAAATGAAATATAAGTAGAGAAATATCAGGCAAGACACATGCAAATAATATGTGTTACATGCAGGTTTATGTCCAAATTCTAGAATCCGTCACATTTGGAAAAGAATCATACTATAGGCAAATTATATTTGTCCCAATAGGGTAGATGTCTGAAAAGTTGACAGCTTTAAAATTTAAATTACTAGAGGTCGAGAGTAGGGTAAATAATTTTGTGCCAGACTTACTGGAAGCTTTTATTTTTCATTTTTGCAATTAAACAGGGCAACACCTCTAATCTCTATTGTGCAGTAATCAGTTCATCCACCAGTGTATCACAGGCTGGCTTACACTCACACAAGTAATATTAGGAACTAGGCTGACCCGCTTTTTAAGGCGACGGACTTTTACTGTAAGTTGACCACTTCTTAAGGCAATTCAATATGTAGATCAATTTGATATTTTATACAAACTCATTAATTTGGTTATATTGCATTTGAGCGGTATTATTTTAATACTCGTAGTTTCTGTTATTTTTGTGATGAAATTTAAACTTTTTTCTATATTGAGGTCGCCCTTTTGAACCCCCCTGATATTACTACGCGGTGAGGCATTTGTACTCCATCAACATTAATTATTTTCAGAGACATAATTTTGTCTATTTTTCCAGCGCATCGCACACAAAAGCAAGGGAATGATGGGAGCACCAGAACTCTGCTCACATCATGTCGCTTCGTAAAGCAAGCTGCAAGTAGTAAGTCTGTGATAAGCAGAATACCGCTACGCTTTCCCTCACGGGACGGAAGGACAATCCCGACCGCTTTTATAGTAAGAAAGAAGAAGAAGAAGATCTTGCAGAGTCTGGAGTAGAAAATCATCTTTTACCTGGAAAAACGAAACTACAAATCCCATCGTGCATTGCAAAATGGACGGGCGTGTGAAACTCCGCGCCTGCGTAGCGCTCACGGGACGGAAGGACAATCCCGACCGCTTTTATATACAGTAGAAAGATATGCATAGGAGACCTGAAAGAAAACACACTCTGACTTTATGTGAAAATGTAAACCCCACATATGCAATGGCCAGCTGCAGTATTTTGAACCCTTGAAACAGGATCTGTGAATTAGCAGTACTAACCATAAACACACACTGTATTTATGGGTTTACAGATAAATAAATAAGTCGGAGCATAGCAAGTCAGCTATTGACAGTATTACTATAGATAGATAGATAGATACTTTATTAATCCCAAGGGGAAATTCACATAATCCAGCAGCAGTATACTGATACAAAAAAACAATATTAAATTAAAGAGTAATAAAAATGCATGTAAAAACAGACAATAACTTTGAATAATGTTACCATTTACTCCCCTGGGTGGAATTGAAGAGTCGCGTAGTGTGGGGTCAGGAACGATCTCCTCAGGCTGTTAGTGGAGCAAGACAGTGATACAATACTTTTTCTATTAGTAAGCAAACATAGGTCTACTTCAAAGTTTAGTATTTCTAATAGTTTTTTTTTTTTTTAGATGGATGAAAAATGTTTGAGTAATAATTTCTTATTTTAAAACCTAACAAATCTACATAAAACTGAATGTTGTAGTGGTATTTGACTGCTGTACATTCTGGATACAAATTTAAGAATCACTTTTACAGTCTCATATTAGGTTGAAAGCTAAAGCTCTTCATGTAGCTCCATCTGGACATTTAAAATGTGTCATGCAGATTGAGCTGTCACCATACATAAAGGTTCTTTGCTGGAAGCATTAAATGCATCATTGGTCACAAATAAGCTTTCAGAGAGATTACATGCAGTATATTACTAAGTTACCAGAACATACTGTATCAGTGCAAAGAGGATAAAATAAAAATTGTACTGTTTCATGGCAGGTTGAAATGGCCAGATAAAACTAATGTTTTGGGGGTGAATTACAAAAAGAGAAAAGCATATGACCCAAAGGCAAACATGTACTAACATTTGTCCTGTGTTTAAGCTTCTTTATTCTGAGGAGATCTATAAATAAAAAGTACTGGTCAACATTTTTTTTACTGAGATTTGTATTAAAAACTGTGCAAATTCCATTGTATTCAGAAAACATCATATACTACATTTGTATCTATTTTGTAGGGTTATTTGCTACATGTTGTATATCATATTTTTTGTAAATTGTTGATTAATCCATGTTATAGACATTTATTTCCAATTATAAGGTTGCAGGAATTCTGAAATACTAGTTAGCCAAACATTCATTCCTTTGGCATGTAGAAGCCAGTACTGTACTGTTGTTACTGTTAATTGTCCATGATCTTTCTTGCTTATATCTGTTAATATTCTGTATACACGTAGATACAATACTTTTTCTGTTAGTAAGCAAACATAAAATTCTAGATTGAGGAACAAAAATGTATTATTTTCTGGTGTTCTATTGATTTATATAGTATGGCATTTTTTATTTTATACCTTTTTTTTTTACATAAATTTGTTTGGCATAATTGCTCAGCATGTGACTTTTCTCCTTGTGGTCACATGAACCCCAGTACATTTTAGCTTTGGCTTTATTGCATTCAGTATTCTCTTTTTATGTGATTTCTCTTTGTATCCCTTACAGGACTGGCACTGCCTTGCTTTATTACCTGTTCTAATACAGTATAGCAACAAGGAAACATATATTTGTAGTACTATTTATAAAATAAATTACAGTGAATAATAATTTATTAGTCTTGTTAAAGGTGTAATCCTTATGGAGAGTTCTAGTTTAATGGCCTGAATGTTTGCTTTCTTTTAGCAACAAATGATTGGCAGTGGATGAGTTATTGTGAGAGCTTCATATCAGAACAAACTTCAGCCTGAACATAGTATGTCCAGGAAATACATGAAGTGAAACTGATCCAATGTTGTCCCCATTGAAAGTAAATTGAACAAAGTATTAAACATTATGATTTTCTTACCTGCTTATCCAGCTTTTCCCAAGAGCATTGGACACAGGTTGATAACCATTCTCGGTTGTCAGTTAATTTGAATCCAAACGTGTAGCATTTAAATGTTCCTTATTCAGTGTTGGTTTATCTCCAACCTGACAAATTCGTGGTGTTCTAACTTTCCAGTGTTCAATATCAGATTCATTAGATAAGGAAAACTAACATTTCAAGATAGTTATTTCAAGTGAGGAAAACTAAAGTTTTGAGGTAACGTAGTTATTATACTCACTGATCAAAGCACGAGAAGGTGGTGACATGTTACGTGTTGATTACCACAGGCAAGTAAGAATTGCACTTCACCCTGTGGACATCATAATAATGACCATATGCAACGATGTAAACCTATAATCATATTAAACTTTTTCTAGACTTTTGGATTAGATATAGTCACAAGTGTAATATTATTTGGTGTTAAAGTGTGCATTTGGCTTAGTAAGAAAAATAAAATAAAAACAGACATCATAACTTGATGAAGCTGAGCCCAGAATGACGCATCTGGCATTAAGAAAGGTATGCTTAGTAATGGTTCAAGTTTTCTAAAGGAATTTTCTTTGTATATGTAAAAAGTAAGAAATTATGCTATTAAACAAGTAATTTAGTTAAAAAGCAAGACTGTGCCATTGATTGTAACCTTTGTTGGAATGAATAAGGTCCAATGAGTGATTTTAAAAATTAGTTGAGGGATATTTTGCCACCTAATTGTTTATGTCACAGAAACATTTGCATCTGTCTGTTGATTTCAACTGATAGTAGTATAGTGGCATTGTGAAATTCCTTCTTGCTAATATTACTTAGTGGATGCTGGAAGGGAAAGCAATAATACAGTAGATATTACTGTAATGTCCAAAGTGTAAGGGTCATTTCTGAAGCAAATCTTGAAACAGATGAGTAATTGTTAAACTGGAGGAAAATGTGAAAGCAAGATCTATTACAGAAAAAAGTCCCACCATATAGCCAACAAAGAGGTTTAAAATTGAATAAAGTAAACAAAAAGCTCAACTTTTTGAAACCTGTATTTAAATGTTCTAAAAAAAACCTGAAGGAGAACATTGTACGGCATCCCCTAAAACGCTACGCAAATGTAATAATGTTCTAATTAATGTTCTTAATGCCAGTTACGGTGTTTGCCTGTTCATCATGTGTAACATTCTTAAGGGCTACTAGTCAGTCATCCAAATGGATGCATGATTCAGTCAGACAATTTCATAACAATGTTTGCAACACTGAAAAAGAATAGAAATTGTTGGGCAGGTGTTGTGGCTCTGCCTGAGGTTTCTCTCTACATACACTGATTGCCACATCATTGTGTTGCTTACAACAGTACCGGCACAGTAGTCATGTAATATAGGGATTAAGATTTAAATATGGATTTGCTGTAATACTATTCTTGATAGTTCTTGTAAAAGGATGTCTGTGCTTGCCGGCATGGTATTTGCAGTATTGTCTTTTGGATAACCAAGAACTGTTTGCCTTTGGGATTTTTTTGTCACATCTCTTTCTGTTGTATATTTCTGCCTGCCCCGTTTAACTTCCACTGTGTTGCCTGATCATTTTCTTGCCTTGCAAAACTGCCTATGTATCTGAGGTAATAAGGAAGAGAGGAGGTTAGGAGCACGCGCTGATACAGCGCATTACCGCACCCACCACACAACCAACCAACTCAGGATCCCAGATTAGGACCCGAGTGCAGCCATGCATCTGGTGACACCTTAGCACCACACTTGTTCAGATGGAGTGGAACAGTGTGAGGTTTTTTTATGGTGGCTGGAGTGCCAATAATGCCACCAACCCCCAAGTTTTTCCCTGCAGGTTGGAGGGCCTACATGCAGGGATGGGTGCAGATTAACATCATACCCAGGACGAAGATAATAAAAGATATAATAAAATGTAGATATATTTTATTTACTACTTTGTTTCAGAACTTTCTTATCTGGATCTACCTCTGTCTTAATTATGTCATATAGCCAACTATATACTACAGGCCACTTGCTCATTCATGTTGCTTTCGAGTCTTGACCTACTGTAAACATTGTGAACACTGGCTTTAGAGAAATTGCTGAAACAATGAGCTGTTTCAGGGCATGGTAAATGTAAGCATGATAAATATGTCAGACATTGGCTGTAGCTCCTTCGTTTTTGAGACTGCCACAAGTATTGTTATTAGGCACCCTAATGAGTTGTTTCATATTGGGAATAACAAGAACATGAAGGGAGACCTTAAGGGCAATTCCTTGGTCCTTGCCTAACATAACTATATCTTTTGGAGACATTCCTTGGATTTCTAAACACACACACTACAGTATATTGTCCTGAATCAGAAATAATGTAATGTAGTATATTTTTGTTCTAAAAAGGTAACCACACTCTGTCTACTTAGGAAATCTATAAAGTTAATGTTTTCACATGAGCAGGAGACTCGAAGGAATGGGGCAATCTAGCTGTACCTTGCCTTAAAATTTATAAAACTGTTTTATTTACAATAAAATCTGAAACGAAGCACACATAGTAATTAAAAAGTATTAAATATATTTGATTTGCAAATATAGTAATGCAGACACTACTGATATATTATCACCAAAAGTAACTGATTGTAACAGCCAAAGAAGCCTGTCATTGTAGAAAAGAAATATACTGTACTTTATATGCTAACATGCATACAATGAGCAAACACATTACAATGAATTATCTAGGACATGAAGTAGTCATTTTAGTTTCCTTTTAAAACTGGCCAACTTGTTGAATTTGCTGAAAGTGAACCCATTCCATAAGTGTAAATTTTATCAACTCCATTGTCAAAACTAAAACTGAATTTCATTTCAGCCTGAAGTGATCATTGATGTGAACTGACAAATTCTTGCTTAGTCTTCACCAAAAGCTTCAACAAATGTTACAAGCCTCTTTGAGATTAACCTAATTAAACTGAATTATGTTTAACAAACCTCTAAAGTAAATTCAGATGACTTTCTAAATAATTATCAGTAGTTATTATTAACATAACATTAAAGTAACCCTTTTGATTTTTTTAATTAGACATTTGCTGTAAAATTTAAGGCTAGAAGAATTTTTTTATTGCCAATTCCAGCTGTGTAGTTTCTCCAGTAGCAGTCTTTAGCTTATGAAAGCCATGACCAGCAGTGATACGTTCAGCATTAGTTGGCTCAGCTAGTATTTCTTAAACAGTACCATGGATATTTTGCAGTCTGTAAAGTACACTACACGGAATGAACCTTGATGGAAAACAGGACAGTTGTTACAAAACTAAACAAAGTGACAATGATTTAAAAACTGCTTGGACTGAGGCTTTAGTTGCAAAGGCCCATTGTAATCAGAGTGGAAGAGTGTATACTTATATATACAGTAGTATGTTTTACAAAAGGCATTTTGCATTAAGGCAAAGACTTCTAGGTATTTGACTATACTATAAACGTATCTTGAGGGTGTACAGGAAATAGCAGGGCAGAATATTGTGCACCATTAGTTTTTATTTGGGATGTTTAAAAATGAGTGCTCATTGTTTTTGTAAGACCAGAGTTTATGAAGGAGGCTGGTGACAGCTGCTATGGCAATGCAGACTGTTCATGGATAGACAAGTATATCCGCTATCACAAGGAGTTACATTTGGTGAGAATATCTGAGTTCTTCATTGAATTTGCATGATTAGGGTAAAAACACAAATAACTGGCAATGTGACTATTGCATATAACAAAAATTAAAATGTACTAATCTTTTTAAATAAATTAACAGTACCTAAGTACTTTAACTTTTTTGCTGTTTTTTGCATTTACAGAGGCTGCCAATAAGAAGTTGAAAAGTACCATTCAAAGAAGCACAGAGACAGGGATGGCAGTGGAAATGAGAAATCGAATGGTCCGCCAGCCAAGCCGTGAGTCCACCGATGGAAGTATGAACAGCTATAGCTCGGAGGGGAAGTAAGTATGCATGCAGTAGCTGCTTTATACATTAACATTAAAATAAACAGTCTGGTTATTTAAGTTTTGGGTAATAAGTGTTCTGTATGAACATTCATAGCACAATTTAAGCAATTTTAGCAAAATAAGTTAAAACAGGTTAATTTTGTATTCTTTTTGGCTCTTTAATTACCATGTGTGCATCATTAATTACAATTATTTTTCTGAAAAGTATATACAGAACATCCCTAGAATGTATTTATTTTTTGTCTTTATTAAATTCAGGCAATTATAGGTTTGTGGACATTTGAGCTATTGCTTACTAAGATGTATTACCTGAGATACACTTGTAAAATTTCTAGGGATGTTTTTCTTTCTTTGTTTGATAAACAGTCAATCAGTTTCTGTTGTCTTAAACAGTCTTGCTTTTGCTTTTTACATTATTTTTTAACTTATTGACATATTTTTCTTAATCTATTAGAGACACGTGTCCTTAAATGTACTGTTTAAGCTATTCAGTTTTTTTTCTTTGCCCATGCCATAACAACAATATCATACAATGCATTAAAAACTCAAAGTGCATACATTTGCTGCATTCTTTCAGCTTTAGTTTGCATTGTGCCTTCCTTATACTCTGCTTACTTTATTTGAGTAAATATTCACTTGTTTCGGTATACATAAATCAAGTGCAAAAATTGCCATTACTTAATACAGTAATAAAAGTTGTGAAGTTATGTAATAAGTGAGGTTATGTTCGTGTATGTCTTCCTTAAGCTAAACATACATATTTATTAGCTAATAAAAATACACCACTAATGCATAATGAAAGAACTGGACACAAATGTGCACTTAAAAACTTAACTAAACCAGATTGCACATCCTAGAGTGTGATATAAAGTTAGGGAAGCATAGCAAGTATAGTACATATGAGCTTGTGTCAAATTAGTGAATTTAAATAGGGGATGTGCTCATAGTATATTAGCAGCATTGTCCGGGTAAGTGATTTTGAGGAAGGACTGTCTAACTTCTATCAATGGTGTTTCTTAACGTAGTCTCCCTGAGACAAATTAAATTAAATTATTTCAGGGCTCAATATCTGGGAAAAGGGACTGACCTTAAAACACATTGTAGTATGAAGAAACAATAGCCCACCACAAGTAGGCTATTTTTTTCTTGTTAATTAAAAACTCCATGAATGGGTAACTAAGCTATAATGACCTACTTGATTTTTTTAATAATTCAGAAACATTTTGTAACTAGAAGGGCTATTGTCCGTAGCAATGTTTTGAATTCTATACAAAGTGATTACTGCATTAGAAGCAGAATGAGAGGAAAATTGTAAAACATTAAATTCTGTATTTTATAATGCTCATTTAGATTAATTAAAGAGCAAAATGTGTAGCTATGAATATGTGAGGGTGAGAGAGTTTCATTTAGTTAGACCTAAAATGCAACCTGAAGACACTCAGTGGTATACTGTATGTAACAGATAAATAGAAGACGTTTTCAGTTTTGGTCAGCCGTTTAAAAAAATTCAGAAAATGCCTAATGCAACTGAGCAAACCCACCATCAGTGAGGAAGACTAAATGAGAAGAGTAATCAAAGATTTTCTTTTATCTGGTGGAGAAACAAAACTTTTCAAAAGCCATAGAAACATCATTTGATACTATGCACTAAAGTTAAAACTTTATTCTTGTTTGAAAGCCCACAAGGACATTTTTAACCCATAATGACTTTATAGAGTAACCACACGCACCACAAAGCTAAAAAAAACTAGAAAAAAGTATTTCTATTATGAATTACTATGGGAAACATTAGTTTTGTTTATTTGTCCCCCTTAATAGAATTTTCATATCAATGCTATATTTTTTTTTCCTGGTATTATGGAGTGTTTCACTTTCATTCAACATAACTTTATTTTTTATTTACATGTATTACCTGATTATTTTTATTTAGTGTTTCTCCCACTACACAATTTGTACTTTTCATGGTCATTGCTAGAGGGCAGTTACTTCACTTCAAAATTACAATTCTTGATTGATAGGAATCATTTTTTTCTATTAACATATTTTGATTTTTACATTGTGATAGTAGTGTTGTTGAACTGCCAATTAAAGTGTCAATGTTCAGCTATTTGGTTTGAAAAGGTAATACATTAAAATTGAATGCGTTGCCAAAACAATACAAATACAGGTGGAGAATCCCATTGTAACAAAATTCATAGGACCATAAACATGTTTTGTTATATCAGAAATTTCCTTATAGTGAATATAATGAAAATATATTTACTTTTGTGACTGGGGTCGCTGGCGATTCGTACCTGTCTGACAAGAGCTCTGTGGCTGCAACATTTTACAACATTTAACACCCAACCTGGACTCACCCTGGTGTCTCCTGTGCAACTAACTCTGTTACCCAAGCTTGACAATACCTATATTAAAGAAAAAAAGCACTTATTAAACTGCAAAGGATATTTTATTTGAAAATTAGACATTAGTGTGTTTTTTTAAGCAATACAGGTATGAATACAGAGTAAAAATGAGATGTTAGATGAAACTTTTTTTATATAAATACAGGTATAAACACAGAATGAAAATGAGATGTTAGATGTACCTCCTTTTTTATAGAAATACAAACCCGCTTCTAATGTTTTTTTTTTCTTTCGGGTCTCAACGCCTGATCTTTAACTTTGTGTTCTATTTCTTTTCAATATTTCAAAATTGTTGACATTCCGAATGCTTTCGTCATGTCATTTTTCTTCATTCCGTAATCAGATTTTTCCAGGATTGTTAATTTTTCTTTCAACGTAAACTGACGCAGTTTCTCACTTTTTTTTTTTCCATGAAACTTGAACAGTACAGTATCTGCACACCACACAACTAATCCTGCAAACGCTCAGTGAAGTACGGACTCAGAATGTCAGAATGTCACTTTGTTTTGGTCTAACAAGAAAGAGACCGCTTGCTGCAGGTTTCCCGAGACTCGGTGAAAGTATAGGCGTGGCATAAAGCATTTCTTGCATGACATTATTATCTTCAGTGACCATTTTTGATTGAAAAAACGTTACTTATAATAAATATGTACATTTCGTTAAAACGAAATCCACCTAACATGATGATGTATGAACGTTTATCAAGACCAACAAAAAATATTTATTGTTCTGAAAATTTAGTTACTTCAGTATTCGCTATAATGGAATTTGACCAGTATATATTTGATTCTGGCAATAATGCACAAGTTAATTAAACTAAAATGAAAACTTATGAAAGTAAATACAAAATAATGAATTATGATTACACTTTTTAAATAATTAGCACTGGGCTGTGACCTGCCGTTAGTTTTTTTGGAAGTGGCCCACTTACTTACACTTGTGTGTCCCTGCTCTAAATGAAACAGTTTGTCTGCAAAATGGTTTCTTTAAATTGTTTTGTATCTGAGATAACAGATAAAACACAGGTATACAGAAATGTGGCTCACTTAAGTGTTCCTGTCTTAACTTCAATCACTTTTCGTACATGGGCATGTTGGACTAAATGAGCGCCTGATTGTTCTTCATCCTTTATGGCTTTCATCTGCATTCTCCCTATTTCTTTTGTATTACATTGAAATTTTTAACTGACGTCTATAACAGTCAATTCGATGTATTGGTTTTTACCTTTTCATATGGTTGGTTATTTTTGTTTTTTCCTTTCGATGTAATTGCATTTCATTTTATATATTTAGATTATTTGTTTTTTATAAAATTATATATTTTTTGCGTGTAATTGTTTTTGGTTTTGGGTTAAATGCCAGTTAGTCATTTCTTGTTCTATTTATACCTTACACCATTGTATATGTCTAATATGATCTACACTACTCAAAAAAATTAAGGAAACACTTAAATCACGCATCAGTTCTCAAGGAATTAAATATTTAAGTGGAAATTCGTTACTGAGTAATACTGTGTAATTTGTTGACAACAAAATGATGTAAAAATGGTCAATGGAAACAAACTCATCTACCAATTGTAGGTTGTATTCAACTTCACTCTGAAAAATCAAACTCAAAAATTTAAATCACTGGCTTATCCAACTTGCTTGAATTTCATCACAGCAGCTCATAATGTGACTCAGTAGTGTGTATGGCCCCCACGTGTCTGCATGAACTCCCAACAACAACTGGGCATGCTTCTGATAAGATGGCAGATGGTGTCCTGGGGGATCTCCTCCTAGACCTGGATCTAGGCATCACTGATCTCCTGGATTGTCTGTGGCTCAACTTGATGGCGTTGGATACACTGGTACACAACATCCCAGAGGTTCTCAAATGGATTCATGTCTAGGGGAAGTTTGGGCCAGTAAATGGCATTAATGCCTCATCCATGAACTACCTACAGTCTCTGGCCACTGCACCAAGAAGTAGTCAGGGCCCACTTCACCAGGTCTGATAGTGGCTCTGAGGATTTCATCCTGATACCTTACAGCAGTCAGGGTACAGGTGGAGGTCTCTGCGACCCTCCAATCAATGCATTCCCAGACCATCACTGACCCACCACCACACCGATAATGCTGGATGTTGCAGGCTGCATAACATGCACCACAGTATCTCCAGACTCTTTCACGTCTGTCACATGTGTTCAACTGAACCTGCTGTCATCTGTGAATTGAACTGGCACCAATGGCAGAGCTGCCAACTGTGTACAGTATTCTTTGGTAAATGCTAATCAAGCTGCACCGTGATGGGCTGTGAGCACAGATCCCACTAAAAGATGTCGGGCCCTCATGCCACCCTAATGGAGTTTGTTTCTGACTGTTTGGTCTGAAACATGCATACCAGTAGCCAGCTGGAGGTCAATTTGTACATCATTTATAGAAATTGACATTTATTAATCCTTGAATAGACATTTTAATAATACCTTTAGATATTGTTTGGCAGAATTTGCCTAATAAGACTAATAGTTAAGTTTGCATTGCTTCCCATGTGATTTCACTTTCACCAAAGCACGGTGCTGTGAACGAAGCAATTCTAAATAAGCCACAAGAAACATCCATACAGAACTGATATGTAGATATTTTCTTCAATCATTTTTGGAGCTTTTATTGCATTCTTTTTGAATTATTCAAAGGTTCAACATAAATAATTTTTTCAGTGTTATACGTTTACATGGAGATCTTGAATACATCACCAAATTAGAACTTTAGATTTTTTAAGGCATACAAGAAAATATTCTTGTGATGTGTCTCAAGACAATATAAATAACTAAAGGAAGCATGAACTGGGCAAGATAAATGGTTGTTTAGCTTTATTGTATTGCAGCTATTAATGTTCTTTCAGCCTTAATAGCTGACATATTTCTACAGTGCATTTACTATATGGATTGAGGAAATAACTACTGTAATGTTGTTTATTGTGAATCCTGCTATGCCTACAATTCTCGTACTGCCCTCCAGTGATCAGAAAATTATACATCACAAAACGTGCGTGATCTAATTTCATATATTAGATAGACTGTAATACTTAAGGAGAAAACAATGCCTTTAAGTTATCTGGTTTATTTTAATTACAATGGGTATTCTATTGCTTCAGAACAAAATAGTATTTGATAAAGTAATTTTCTTGTTTATAGGAGAAAATGAGTGTATCATCTTGCCTCATAGCTCTAAAGTTTTGGATTTAAATTTGAGCATGGATGTTTCATATGCAGAGTTTTTATAGTCTCTCTTTGTCCATGTGGGTTTTCTGTAGATGTTCTGGTTTCCTATTCTAAAAACATGCAGTTTAGTTTCACTGGTTACTTTTAATTAGGTTTAAGTGTGTCACCCTTTCCTGGCTGGGTTCCTGTCTTGCACCCGGACTTGTTCTGCACTGCAACATTCTATTGCTACAACAAATAAATTTTGAAAATTCATGAATGTATCTTGTATTGTTAATATTATTTATTGAAATTGTTTTTATTTTAATGTGAGAGTGCCCTTACTCATCATTTCCAATTAGCTATTTAAAAAACATTGAATGCCATGATCTCAATAAAGTAAAATAAAGATTTTATTCATTTTCTTTTTGTTCTTTAGTTTGATATTTTCTGGAGTGAGGTTGGGAGCAGACAGCCAATTTAGTGATTTTTTGGATGGGCTTGGACCTGCACAGCTTGTTGGAAGACAGACCCTTGCTACCCCCGCTATGGGTAAGATTGTAAGGGGAAAATGGTAAATTAAATATTTCATTTTAGTGTATGCAAGAAATATAAGGGTAAGTCAATAATTATCTGCTCTCTATTTCTGAAAAAATATAGCTATAGTAGAAAGCATTCGGTACATAGACATTTTTTGTTAATATAGTGCCCCTTCTTTTCAATGCATTCGGTCTAACTTTCCACATGTATAAAAAAATTATTATTTTGTCTCTAAGCAGCACAGGTACTGCTTCTAATACATGTTGCTCCATTATGCTGCATTACTTTCTATGCAGTGGTTTTTTTGAATTTTTTTTTTTTTGGACTGGTGATCTTAGTTGTTTACATTCCATACTCTTCCATTTAACCTCCAGTTCGAAGTGATGATCCAGTGATTCCCTTCAAAACTGCATCACCTTCATTACTATTGTGGTCCTATAAGACAATTTTTGTTTGCTCCACTGTGAGCTATTTTGGGACCATCATGCACAGGCTTCATGAAGGCTAAGCCTGTTGTGGACGACAACATATGCAAAACCATGATTAATTTGTATATGATTTGCTGCTTTGTGTCACTCATCAGTTTTTCTGTATCATGGCATAAAATTGCTCAGTGTTTTCATTGGTAGTGGATGTAAACTTCCACTGCTTCTTCATGTGTTTAACACTTGTCCAACCATTGCTGAATTTCTCAGTCCATTAGTAAACTCAGAAATGCTATTTCTATACTGTGTACAAAGCCTTCTGTAGATTTTGGCCCCTGATACACCTTCAGTCCATAAAAAGCAGATCACCGATTGCTGCTCTTCTTTGATGCAAATGTAGAGCAGAGAGGCCATGTTTACTGCTAGAAAGCAACAAGAGAAAGTGACTGATCAAGGTTACTGAGTTCCTCTAAATACAAGGAGCCCGACACACATGAGAACCTCCTACCCTTTGTAAGAGATTAATTCTAATAGGTTCGGAAACTGACAAAACCATAGCCCTAATTGGATCCCCTTTGATGGAGGTGTCCTTTATAAACAGAAAAAATAACCACCAGACTAAATTAAGCCCATTACACAGAATATGTATTATGAAATAACCAACCAGAATTATATACATATTCCCCTTTATAAAAATCATACACAAAATTGAACTGAACAAGTAAGCAGATACTAATTTATATGACCATACCCGTGAACCACTCTCTTTATAATGAACTGCGCAGTAACCATCAAAGCAGAAAAAGAATAGAGACAAAAAAATGCCTAATTACAGACTGCACAAGAATATAAACAGTATATACATATTATATATACACACTTGTGTGTGTGTGTATGTGTATGCAGTAATCCCTCGCTATATCGCGCTTCGACTTTCGCGGCTTCACTCTATCGCAGATTTTAAATGTAAGCATATCTAAATATATATCACGGATTTTTCGCTGGTTCGCGGATTTCTGCAGACAATGGGTCTTTTAATTTATGGTACATGCTTCCTCAGTTTGTTTGCCCAGTTGATTTCATACAAGGGACGCTATTGGAGGATGGCTTAGAAGCTACCCAATCAGAGCATGTATTACATATTAACTAAAACTCTTCAATGATATAAGATATGCTTCCCGCGCGGTGCTTGATTGTTTGCTTTTCTCTCTCTCTCTCACCCTCTCTGACATTCTCTGCGCCTGACGGAGGGGGTGTGAGCAGAGGGGCTGTTTGCACAGAGGCTGTTTGCCTAGAGGATACGGACACTTCTCTACAAAATGCGCTTTATCGCGGTGCTTCAGCATACTTAAAAGTACGTATTGATTTTTTGATTGTTTGCTTTTATCTCGCTCTCTCTCCTGACATTCTCTGCTCCTGACAGCGCTCCTTTGAAGAGAAGATATGTTTGCATTCTTTTAATTGTGAGAAAGAACTGTCATCTCTGTCTTGTCATGGAGCACAGTTTAAACTTTGGACTAAAGGGTGTTATTTCATGTCTAGAGGGCTCTAATAATGTTAACAGTGTGGGAGAGTTTATAAGGGCTTAAACTATATAAAAATAACCATACAAACATATGGTTTCTACTTCGCGGATTTTCATCGAGGAGGGATTACTGTATATGTGTATGTACACAGACAGGTACACATGTTGGTTCACCACACACGTTTATTTACAATACTATGTACAGTGCACAACCCAGTGCCGCAGCACCAATCAAGTCCTGGCCAACACAATGCCTTGCTCAGTCCTTAGACCACCTCCACTCCTCTCCTTCGAGCTCTGTCCACTTCCACCCGACTCTTGCCATCGACTGGAGGGAGGGGGCCCCTTTTATGCACACTTGGATGGGCTCCAGGTGCTTCCTGAGGAGCCTCCGCCGACACACCCCCGTGTGGTGGAAGCACCAACTGTGTAGCCGGAAGTCCTCCGGGTGTTCCTGCTCCTCTTCCCCCCAGCACTTCCTGGTGTGGCGGAAGTGCTGAGGTCCAGGTCTCCAAAGGCATGGGGGCGCCCCCTGGCGGCGACCACAGGCCCCTACAGGGTGGAGCTTCAAAGCTCTGTACCCGTGGCCCCCAAAGGAACCAGGGCGGTCACCCCCAGATGGTCTGGGGAAGGCGCAAGCCCTCCTCCGGTCCTCCTGGGTATCCTGGCTGGGTCGCCACCCCAGCCACCTCTGACAATATATATTAGGGCTGCAACAAATGATTATTTTAGTAGTCAACTAATCGTTCAATTTTCTTTTCGACTAGTCACGATTATTTCATGCTTGACTATTTTGATGCTTGCGATCTGTGGTTGCACAACCTGTTCTGGGCTCCAGTTCATGTTTTACCTCATCTGCTCACGTCTGTCCACCTGTGAATGTTACCCTGATGTCTCTGCATTAACACGATGAAAATTAATAGTAATCAAATTAAAATAACCAGTGAAACATATGAATTTGAAAATAATCATATGTTTTATATTAGTGTGACCATCACAATAAAAAAGAAATACATTAAACAATACAAAGTGCACATAGTCTTTTAAAAAAAAAAAAGTGCATTTAACTTAACCAAAAATGGCCACTGGTGTGTCTTAAAGTCCAAAAGTTTAAATAAAGCTTCAATTCAAATAAAATAAAACAATAATGTACAGTTTATAAAAGATTCAGTTCATATATTCCTGATTGCAGTGCAGGAATGTGAGCATTTCGACATGCTCTGGTGTGAGGCTGCCTCTCTTCTTTAAGGCAATGTTCCCAGCTGCTGAGAAGAGACGCTCAGAGGGAGTAGAGGTAGCTGGAATACACAAGAATGATTTTGCAGACAGAGAACGATGTTTTAATCATCACACTCTAAAGGAAAAGTGTTGTAGTTTATCACATTATGTACTATATTATGCCAAAATAAAAAAATAACAGGCTACAATATGTAACAAGCTAATTGCTGATATACTCCAAAACACAAGTTACCTAACGTTAGTTAGAGATGGTTTACTATTCATATGAACTCAAATATTATACGAAAAAAAAAACTAGGACGGCTCAGCTACTCCTATACACTCGTTTACTATAGCTCCAAACACTTTAGCAAACATAACTGAAATTATCACTTAACCCTTAAACCACTGGAACTGGCTAGAGTCAGTTTCCAGTGCAATTTAGAAGTACACCAAAGCCAAGTATATGCGATGACGTACATTCATTGAACTCCGCAACCAGCTATCTGTTGTGATTGTTGTTCAAATACTGATTGGGCTGTTCACAGGATATACCTAGCCGGTCGGCAGTTTGAGAGGACGTGTAAGAGGGGATATAGTTCTATGATTCACATCTGGCCGCCCTCCAGACAGTTTTCCAGGAAAGCCCCAAGTCCAGTCCGGTTATTTTTGTATCTCACCTCGTGTATGTATATACACATATAGTTCGGGTCCGCTTTCGCTCCCTTGATCCCTTGTCCAAGACGTCAGACACGATATAAAAGTCCAATAATCGACTTTATTTAAACTGCACAGTGCACAAAGTACCCTCCTCTCCACACTTCTCAAACAATCACAATAATCACTACAATAAACAATCCACCACTCCCAGACACGTTGCTACCCTTCCACCCAGCTCAGCTCGCCGTCTGGGAGTTCCCAGAATCATTTTATTATCCCTGAACCGGAAGTGTTCCAATCCCCAGTCCATGTGATCTCCTATCACTTCCGGGGCAGCTCAAAAGTCCTTTTCTTGACCCCGTCATTCCCCTTGTCCATGTGACTCGGACGTACTTTTGGGGCGTAAGGCAAATAATTGTCGTTCCTCCATGCAGCGTCTCCTAGCAGCCCCCATGGTATCCAGCAGGGCTGTGTATAAAGACTCCAATGTCCATGATGCCCTGCTGGTCTTCGGGGCACCTCCATACTGCAGGGAGGGCTGCACCTGGTGGCATGAGGGTATTGGCCTGGATGATGAGACAGGCAGACCACACAAGTGAAAAAAACGCAGCACACTTTTTATTCCTTTTTGTTGCCCTTTTTAACAAATAAGCTCATTCTCTTTTCCTCTTTTCTTCTCTTTCTCCGAGTGTGAGTGCAGTCCAGGGCTCTGGAGCATTCCAGGCACCCCCTAGCGGTTGCCAGGGGCCCCAGCAGGGTTGAACTTCCAACTTCCAAGCCCCAATGTAATCCTGGGGGTTTGTATTGCCCCGGATATGTCTAATCCTCTAGTCCTTACATCACAGGGGTGTCCCGATTGGGCAAGGATCCCAGCCATCAACCACATTGCCCCTCCCTCAGCTGAGCCTTATGGGGGGAAGTGGCACTTCCCGCGAGGGCTGTCTTCCACCACTACAGGGCACTGGCATACCCCAGGCCACAGTTCCACGCTGAAATACAAAAACAAGAAAAGGGCAGGGAGATGCTGCATCAAAGCCATCTCATGGCGTCCCTCATATATCTATATGGACAGCATCTCTGTGACCTAAATTGTAGCAGTCGTAGCACCGGCACTCCACTCCTTGCGCCGGTGTCCTACGAACATGGAAACAGGATGGGAAGTTCCACTCCAACTTGTTCTCAGCCAAGATCCGGGCTTCTTTCCACCTCTGCAGAAAGCGGCCCTTTGATGCCCATGAGCACACGGCCTATGTTTTTCCTGTTTGGAGACCCAGTCTTTTCCAGGTCTTCCCATTGCTCTGGGGCATGACAACGGTCTGAGTCTCCCTATGAGAAGAAGAGAGTCCCTGCACCGTCTACGTCCCGTAGACTTACGTGAGACCGCCGCTGGCACTTGGGGCAGTGCACTCTGACAGCCGGCGCCTCATATGCATCTCTGCTGTTTCTGTTTACCAAATATAATTAATAAAGTATATCTGATTTAAAAAGTGTAAAGAAAAATATGTAAATGTATACACAGTTTCTGAAACTCTGAGCCACACACTTAAATCAGTCTTCATCAATACATTCTTGTCTTTCACCATAAAGTGTTCACTCAGTTCTTTTACATTGCAGGTGATATTCAGATTGGTATGATGGATAAGAAGAGGCAGTTAGAAGTTGAAGTCATAAGAGCTCGAGGTCTCACATCAAAACCAGGGTCAAAATCTCTCCCCGGTGAGTATGTACAACTGTAAAGTATCTTACATGTTCCAGCAGTAATGTACATTTACGTACGTAAAATATTTTAATATTGACACGATTTGTTTTCAAATATTTGTGATACCTTGTATGTACTCTGTGCACAGTCTACCTTTTGGTTAGGTCCGACCTCTGCACTTCATTTTTCAGTTTACCAGTAGGAAGCCAATGTGCTTCAAAATGCTGAAAAGTAATTTGATCATAGAAATGTTTTATGCTTTCTTATACCCTTGATACCAAGACATTTTGGACATTATGGGAAACACATTTGACCTGATATTCAAATACAAGTTAATATCCTGTTCACTTTAGTAACTCCACTGGGTCTAAAAGAGTCAATACAGTTTGTTTAAGAAAACATCAGCCTTCCCAACACAAATCAGAAGTTCCAGTATTAAATTACTTCGCTGTCCTGTCACATCACATTTAAGTAATTGTATTTCTCCTTTTTCAGCTCCCTATGTCAAGGTTTACCTCCTAGAGAATGGAGCATGTATAGCCAAAAAGAAAACAAAGATTGCACGAAAAACACTTGACCCCCTATATCAGCAGTCACTACTTTTTGATGAGAGTCCACAGGGAAAAGTGCTTCAGGTAAGTAACTTTATTGTGCAGATTCTTTAATGTTAATTAACATAACACGTCACAAGAATTGTTTTTTGATAAGCCTATTTTTTTTAGGTTCAGCAGGTAGCTATGTCTCTTTCCTTCTTTCTATCTTTCTTTCTTTTTTCTTTCACACCTTTCTAAATTATGACATTTAGCTGAATAAACAGATCAAATTGAGATAAATTGTCAACACTGCTTCATTTTTGGATGAAGGTTGTGATTCTTATGCTTGCATTCCTACTTCCCAGTGTTATTTATTTTTAACCTTACCATTTGCATACTTGTTGCAGGAATTAAGCTCTTATGAGCGCATTGATTTTTGACTGCTTTTTTAAGTTTCTAGGTTTCTTTAGTGGTGTAGGCCTGCTGTGGTCTGACACTCTACTTCACCACTCCAAGTTATGCGAGTCTACATCACTTACCTACACTGCACTTACCTTGATTAGCAACAAATCACTTCAGTGGTGTTAGTTTCTTCCAGTATTCACAATACATGTTTACCCACTTATTACAGTGACTACCCAGTGTTATCTTCCTCATACTAGAGCAGGGGTCCTCAATCACGGTCCTGGAGGGCCGCAGTGGCTACGGGTTTTCATTCCAGTTAGTGTCCTAATTAGAACTCAGCCCTTGCTGATGGTGAAAGTTGGTGTGTGACTCTCTGCCTTGTTAGTGCCTTTATTAATCAAAGACAAATTTTAGTTACTTTGCAGATCAGAGGTCCTCACTTACAGTCCTGGAGGTCTGCTATGGCTCCAGGTTTTCACTTTAACCAATTTCTTAATTAGAACCCATTTATTTACTACTAAAGCAAAACATTTTTTGGGCTTAATTTTAGTTCTCTTGCCTGTTACCATTCAGAATCCTTCATTGCCTATTTTAGATTTTAGCAGCTGCATTTAAGTTTGAATTGTTGCCCGTTTTCTTAACTAGACATTAGTTAATAATGAAATGCAGATAACCAAAAAACCTCTGCAAAGTGGTCTAAATTCTTTACCAATATGAAACACAAAATAATTAATCATGTGAGCATTCGTCCTCTTTAATATGGCACATCATTGGGACAACCAATTGGTTTTTGAAGTCATATAATTAGTTCATTGGAGATCTCCTGTCTGTAGTCAAGATGCTTCAATCAATTGTCATCTAAATACACTTTATCTGGAAGGTCTCACTTATGGAGAGTCAGTATGGTGGCCTCACATGCACAATAAAGTCAAAGGAACACTCTAAGCAACTCCATAAAGAGGTGACTGAAAGCACAAATCAGGAATGGAGACAATAAATCCACCATTAAGAAATGGAGAGAGTATGAAACAGCTGTAAATCTGCCGAGAACAGCAAGACAATGACCCCTAACATAAAGTCAAAGCTACACAGGAATGGCTTAAAAACAACAACGTTAATGTTCTGGAGTGGCTGAGTCAGAGTCCAAATCTGACTCCAAATGAGAATTTGTGGCTGAACTTAAAAAAGGCTGTTCATTCACATGTAACTTGACAGAGCTTGAGCAGTTTTGCAAAGACAAATGGGGAAATAGCACAGAGGCCCAAAGCTATCAGGGCTGCCAAAGGTAAATCTACTAAATAGTGACATAAAAGGATCAATTATCCATCCCTACAGCATCACCGTCACACACATTTGTGGGAATGTGAGAGGAAAATGAGAATACTAGGGGGAAGTTCTTGTAAGCATGGGTAGATCATGCAGATTCCACTCAGATGATGACAGATTTCAGATTAAGTGGACTAAATCTGTGAGGCTGGAGTGATAACCATTGTCGCATTATGTTACACACAATATATTTTATTCATTAAAAAAGTGAAAAATAACATGGGCTATCTACCTCAGCCTGGCAAGTAGGAAACTACACTGGAAACCCATTCCCACCTGCTTCATTCCTACTGAAGTGTCAAGAAACCACATGCTTAGGCTATATGTGTGGTGCAAGTGAGATATTCAGTGTACTGTATGTTACGGGACTTTGAGCTCCATTGTTTGTGTGAAAATGTGCTATATAAATAAATGTTGTTGTTGTTGAAGGGTGTTAGGATGGGATCAATGTTTTGGAATTGAATTGAAGACCCGTCTGTCACCCTCATTAACTGGTCTTTAATTCAAAAGCTCATTGTCTAATTAGATACGTTTAACGTTTGTGTACTACTCTTAATTTCCTAGAGGTGTTTATTTAACAATATTTTGTCAAATAATGTATGCAATTAGGATATTGTGAGCATACTACTGGATAACTGGGGCCAGACACTGGAAGTGATGTCAGAAGTGGTTGACCTGTCAATCATCCGGTCTTCAAAAGGAGGGATAGAAGAGATGATAGTATACAATGCTATCATGTGCATTGGCGTTAAATTACCTCCACTAGAGCCTATAATAGCTGTCCACAAGATGCATGTGCGTGACAGTGGAAATAAAGTCATGATCACTATGATACAAATGTTCTCTAGTTAAAAGTAATTATAAAACTTGAAAGATGACATGCCAGTCCTAAACAAAACAATGGCACTGATATTTAAAATCCAATGAAACTTTTCCCCTCCTTGAACATCGCTATGTACATTATGTACTGTACAGCTCATCTTATAATTTAATGTTTAAATAACACAAGGGTGTGTTAAGGTCGACTGATTCAAGGGCTAAATTTACTTTCAGCTGGAACGCCTTGTACCTGGTGTGCATTCTGAAAATATTGAATGGTCATTGAAGGTCAGCTCTTTAACCACTTTTCTTATTGCCAACAGGTGATAGTCTGGGGAGACTATGGGCGTATGGACCACAAGTGTTTTATGGGAGTCGCACAAATCCTATTGGAAGAGTTAGACTTGTCTAGTATGGTGATTGGCTGGTACAAACTGTTCCCACCCTCCTCCCTTGTGGATCCCACATTAGCACCTCTGACCCGCAGGGCTTCCCAGTCATCTCTTGAAAGTTCAACAGGACCTCCGTGCATAAGGTCATAGTGGCCAGGCAGAAGATTCGGGCCAATTCTGAACTAAGGAACTGGGAAACAATCAGAACCAGAAGTAGAAATGATCAAAGCTTTGTTGGAGCCAGACAATCAATCTTGTTTTTTGCCAGTAGTACATTTTTCTTGAAAAAAAATTAAAAGGGGGCTGTTATGAGTTAAACAAATATCACAAAACTGCTTTCAATTGGCAGAATCAAGCACCCGTTTAAATGACAAAAAATTAACTAAGTTAGCATCCATGAAGTTTTGGGATAGTTCCAAGCAAAACAACAAAATACACTGTTACATGAATCAACTCAAATAAACTGGAGTGTTTCTGACTTCATTACAAGTGAAAAACAAAAGCCACACTTTCCTCCAACCTTAAGCAGTGTTACATTACTGAGGTTATGTGCCTGTCTTCTGCACTTCCTCTGTAATGCTGGCTGAGTCCCATACCAAGGACTCTTTTTAAAGCAGTTGGAAATGCTATAAGAGTGAGCTGACGTGGTGCTCTAAAGCACCGGCAACTGCACTTCTGGTTCCTTCATCAAAAACAGAATCTCTGTTTACAGCGACTCTCGCTGCTGTTCCTTTCTTAAATTCTTTTTGTATACAGGCACACAACTGCATTATGAGTAAAGATTTTATGTTCCTGTTTTGCATGAAAGAAACCTATTTCTTAAGCAGTCTCTTGACATCAAGAGCTGAGGACTGTTAAAAGCAGCTTCAGACTTAAGTTTGATGGTACATTGTTAACTTGTTTTCTTCCTGCAATTCTACAGAATTGAATTTTATGTGTATAAATGTATATTTGATTTCCTGAGATGTTGACCAATAAAGGGGGTTTGGTAATAGGGCACTTTGAGCTGCCCCCAGAGCCTCCCAGATACAGTAAGTGTGTCTTTTGGCACTTTTTTTTTTTAGCCCTGGACAGAGCAAGGTACAACTTGTTGGATTTCACTGAAAGTTCTGGTGGAATGACCTGCACACATCCAGTGTTTATTTTATTTTTATTAAACTTACATTTTACATTATTTTAAGATTAATGCAAGCACAAAAAGCTTGATTTTTTTACTGCAAAAAATTTTGGAAAATGAAGCCAAATTTAAAGTTTGCTTTTTATCCATTTCATTTACACTGCCTTGATTTAAAAAAGACAAAAAG
The DNA here is from genome assembly GCF_016835505.1 of Polypterus senegalus. NCBI lineage: Eukaryota > Metazoa > Chordata > Cladistia > Polypteriformes > Polypteridae > Polypterus > Polypterus senegalus. The sequence continues at coordinate 25,194,768 of NC_053169.1, read as the reverse complement.
AGCAAATAAAAATGCTACCCTTACAGAACTTCTGTAAATGTGATAAAACACACATGCCCACACCCGCACAAGCTGCAGACTGAGCAGGTGCAATGCGAAATTTCTTTCTCATCCTTAAATGGGCCATTTTCTTTTAAGAACAACAAGTAGTGCAGCATGACTCTTGAGCTGTTCAAAGCTGCATGCACATTTTGTAAAACAGAAACAAAAGAAAACAAAAAAGGTTATTTAAATAAATGTGTGTTAGTTCCACATAGGCCAGCTTGTATGTTGCATGTACTTGTACAGTTTGCTCGTACTTAATATAAAAAGATAAATAACCAAGAAACTGAAGCCATTCATTTTTGCGTATAGACATTTTGCAGATTTTTTGTGCTCCAGCCTGTGTCTCAGTCTGGTGCTAAATGTCTATATAGCGATTTTATTTTTTACCCTATGGAAAAAGTGATGTAGTACAGACCAAAATCCTTCCAATAAATACTTTGGTGTAGATCTGTGGGGCAGATGTAGAAACTGTGTACAAACAAGATTTTGATTGCTATATATATATATATATATATATATATATATATATATATATATATATATAAATAATAAATAAATATACTGGCTGCACCTAGCTATTATCTGTTAATAAACAGGCAAGGTCATATTTGCCATGCAATTCTTTAGGCTAATAAGGTAGATAACTGCTCGACCTGCTGAGCAGGAAGAATGAAAGTGTTGGTGCACTACATTATTATTATTATTAGATATTATTGTTTTAGTGTAACAATGGCCAAATTTAACTACTGGTAATTGGATGGTATATTTCTACTGAAATCAGTTGTCTGAACATTCCCCTGTGCTTCTAAATGAATTTCCAAATCATGTCATGTAAACATGTTTAATAAAGTTTACTTTCCATGTCCAGTAAGCCTGACTTGTTTACTTTGTCAGTATTAAAAGTAAAATGCTGATGGTTTACAATTATGTGTTTCACCTAGAAAATGAAAATATTCAATTGCACCTTTTCCTCTTTGTATTACAGATGTGGCTCCAATGACTCGTGTATGTTTTATTAAAAAAAAGAAAATTTCTTTACATCTATTGTTACTAGTTACTTTTTATGATCTACAAATAAAAGAATGTGTGGAAGACTAATGGCATTTTATAACTTTTTTTGACACATGGTTACTTCTTGCTTGAACGGTTCAACAGTTTACAGGAAATGTATTGTCTGTGTATTTTTTTCTTTTCACTAGTAAATTAAACCACATGAAAAATATACACAATTTAATGTTTAAATATTCTAGAAGACATTTATTAAATAGAAGTTTATGTGTAATGCAGCCTTATCAAAGTATGAAATCAAAATGTTACAGTTTAACTTAACAATAGTGACAAATATGAATTAATTAATCACTGTTACATTTCAAATAATACAGTAAAGATTGTGTTAAATTGCTGATGACTTGTTGCAGTTTGATGTATAAAAACTGCACAGTGCTATTCAGATTAAAGTAACTACATAAAGTATTTAAGGATTATAATTAAGTTAGTTGTGCTACCCATCTAAGACAGATTGAAATTTACATAATCAATGTAGACTTAACCATATTCAGCGTTAATGTTTGCAGTGCACCATTTTTTGCAATCTATTTTGAAATGCATGTTGTAATTAAATGCATTGCATTTTTCATTCTAACAGATAGCGTAATTATAAAGATTAGTACTGCTGTTACGAATCCCATACCAAATGGCATATAATAGAGACATAGCTACCAGGTGAACACACAGATACACAAACACACACACACACACACTTGTGCTTTTACTAATGTGGATGTTCTGTTCATGTCGATTCAATAACTAGCCTCATAAGCAGACTTCACATCTGAACATTACATGCGCAGTCTGTACCAAGTGCCCATGTTGTGGAAAACTGGTCTCCTATTTGATTTCAGAACTGACAGAATTTAGTAGATCTTAGGAGGTTAGAGAAGTTTAGTAGATTTTAATTAATTTTGTATTTTTAATTTTGTTTTCTAAGTTCTGGAATGAACTGGATTCCATGCTATGCTGTGTTATATCCTAAGGTGATATTCTGAAGATATCTGAATATTTAATAATGGAAAAAGGTTTGATTTCACAATAATGTTAAGAATTGAAGGAAGGTGGTAGTAGCGGGTATATTATACACATGGTGGCTGTATTGCTTCTACTGTATACAAGGGTAGGTGACACAGTGGTGACAGACTATTCCTGAAACAGTGCTTGTATATATCTGCTTTACATGTACACTAAATGAAAAGCCACCCCGTTACATCCCCACCTTAGCTCAGAACAATGACCAGGAGGCTACAGATATCAAAACTTTTGGATAACAAGCAATATGCAACACCCAACAGTGAACTGGTCTTGTACCTTTTGGCACTTGAGACATTTTTCCACGGCCAATGGTGCTTTACCATTTGTTATTCTTGAAATATTACTGATATTCAGTCTTCTAATATTACAGGTGAAAAATTCCAAAGATACAGAGTAAATTTTGACCTCAAACAGCATGCTTCTAAACAAAAAGAGTGACAGAGAATGACTTGCTATAAGATGATTCAAATGAAGAGGATTCAGACACAAGCCTTGATGCACATGGCACTGCAAGATTCAAGAGTATTTATTGTCATGTCATCCATATACAGTAGTACAGCATACAGTGAAACTAAACGTTCCTCCAGGACCATGGTGCTACATAAAACAAAGGACAACGAAGAATCCACAACACATAACATACATGTGAGTCAAATGTGCAAACATGTTCAATCATGTGCAACACTGCAGAACAGAAGACATGTATCAGATATCAGACCGGTCCATGGGTGTTCAGGAGTCTGACTGCTTGTGGGAAGAAACTGTTACACTTTCTGGAGGTGAGGCCCACAATGCTTCAGTACCTTTTTCCCAATTGCAAGAGTGTAAACAGTTGTTTTTAGCTGAGGTAACAGTGCTAGACTATAGGTGACAACTCACTCACCATTGTAAACAGAATTGGGGACAATTTGTCATCTTCATGTACAACTCCAACAGAGATACCAGCAGGACACTGGCCAAAAATGATATAGACTGTGCTTCTGAATTAAAGCATTTGAGAAAGTTAATTGTTACCAAGGGTGTCGACAAGAAAGATATGGAAGATAGTATGAAGATTATGAAGCTGTCAGGAAAAGAGGATGAGAAATTTTTAATACATTCTACATTGAACTGCTGAGAGAGAGATAGTTACAGAGATAGAAAGATAGATGAACAGAACATTGTAAATAAATAAATAAAAGCATACAGTATATATACACACTATGGTTTGAGAAAATACCAGAATGACTAAAAAGGAAGAATATTTAAAAGAAGAAAAAACTTATGACTTGGCATGTTCCAGTGAGGCATTATGCGGGTGTATTGCTGTAATGATCAACAATAATTGCTTTCTATTTAAAAAGTAGAATTTCAGTGAAAGCTAAAATATATACAGTATATATTTTATATCTAAAATATAAAAAGGTATATTATTGAAAATTCATTACATTTTTTAATTCAGTGGAAAAAGGTGATCTAATATTTTGGTTCTTTGAAGTGAGAAATCAATATGCATATCCTCACATATATCTTAAATCAAATCCAGCGACATGCCAGTTTTCAAAAGATGTAAGATTTTTATTTTCTTATGGAGAGATGGTACTTTATGCTTCCTTTTAGCCTTTGGTAGACTGATTTTACCACATAATCATTTTTGGGGGCATATTTTCAGTACAGTATAATAAATAATGCACATGTAGTCCTTCTCTCCGTACATCAATTCCAATTTCAATCACGGCGTTCTCCTTAATAAGCGGCAAGCACACGTACGTGTAAACTTATAATATGGCGTGCTGTGCGTAGTGTAACTATGTCTTATCTGGAAACATAAAGCTAACCACAGATCACCGTTCAAATCTCTTTGTTAACTTTATTGACATTTTCAAACTGTAATTAGGCTCAAGAGTCTGATAAACAAACAGAATATCCAGAATTAGCAACTTATCATTGTGTCTCCTCTACATCCACACCGCTGCTGCTTAAAACCTCAAATAACTACCCAAGTGTTACTCATTAAAGTACAAACAAATATAAAGCAACAACAAACACTTAGAAAACGGGTAAAGAGAACAAAGATGTATGAGAGAGTTTAGGTCACCTAAAAAGCAAAAAGTAATGGCAAGAATCAGAAGCGCGTTGCAAACCATTTTGCATCAACAACGTCACTGCTTCCAGTGAGAAAGAATGAGAGAGCGCCAGCGCTAGGCTTTCTAATAGACAACATTGAGAGCCCAATCTCCCAATGCTGAAACAGCTTCTTCTTTTTCTTCTTTCAGCTGGTCCTGTTAGGGATTGCCACAGTGGATTATCTTCTTCCATATCGTCCTGTCTTCTGCATATTGCTCTGTTACACCTATCACCTGCATGTCCTCTCTCACCACATCCATAAACCTTCGCTTAGGCCTTCCTCTTTTCCTCTTCCCTGGCAGCTCTATCCTTAGCAACTTCTCCCAATATACCCATCATCTCTCCACTGCACACGTCCAAACCAACACAATCTCACCTCTCTGACTTTGTCTCCCAACCTTCCAACTTGAGCTGACCCTCTAATGTCCTCATTTCTAATCCTGTCCATCCTCGTCACATCCAATGCAAATCTTAACATCTTTAACTCTGCCACCTCCAGCTCTGTCTCCTGCTTTCTGGTCAGTGCCACCGTCTCCAGCCCATATGACATAGCTGATCTCACTTCTGGCCTGTAGACCTTCCCTTTCACTCTTGCCGATACCCGTCTCTCACAAATCACCCCTGCCACTCTTCTCCACCCTTTCCACCCTGCCTCCACTCTCTTTATCACCTCTTTTCTACAATGCTTGATACTCTGAATTGTTGATTCCAAGTATTTAAACTCATCCACCTTCTACAACTCTACTCCCTGCATCCTCACCATTCCACTGACCTCCCTTTCATTTACACACATGTATTCTGTCTTGTTCCTACTTACCTTCATTCCTCTCCTCTGTAGAGCAAACCTCCAACTCTCCAAGGTCCCCTCGACCTGCTCCCACAAATGCTGCAACAGCGAGTGCTGGAAAAAGACCGAAGATCTCTGAAATGCCATTTTCTGAATTACGGAATGTTGGAGGTGAGTGATTATTTGTCTTCTTTATTTCTAAAAAATTAGAGAGAGAGAGGCATCAATACCGCAATACAACTCCTCATCTGGTAACAAATCGCTCACCTCTGGGCTTGTTGACTGACTCCTAAGCGCGCGTGTGTGACAACAGGTATTGTTCTGCTGATTCTGTTTTGATTCGCTCCTGAACCAGAAATCAGACTTTTATTGCTGTTTTTTGCTAGAATTATTAGGCATCTATTTCACTTAACAAAAGTTATTTCCTTAGTTATTTTCCATTATCATTAATAAAAGTGTTTCTAATGTTCCTTTGATTATCATAATGGCTTTAGAAATCATCATTTTAAAGTAAGTTGCTTCAAATAATGAAGTGTAATTAAAAATGCAGATATTCGGGACGCCTGAATTAAATGTTTTTGTAACTGTGAAGTGAAGAAAGACTAGAATCTTCAAAAAGAAAGATATTTATTTGAAAATCACAAAAAATCTCAAAATGGCAAAACACCAAAGAAACATTTTCCCTAAAAAGGCAATCCAAGTCCACAGTCCAATAAACAGTAAAAAAATCCAGAAATCCGGACCCATATTTATGAAGTCTCTTAGAATTGCACTAAAAGTCTGACTAGGATAGAAATTTGTTCTGCCTCAAAGTACACCAGGAGAAGTCGATATTAAGCCTCCTACTCACTGTACTAATAAGAAGTAGGAGGCCACATCTGAAAATTAATACTGTAATGATTTTACTCCATCCTCCTTACTGCAAATTGCCGCTCGTGATGACATTTTGTAGTTTTCTGGTACTAACGCTAAAAAGAAAGGGGAAAATATAATGATAATTAATTATCCACAGCCTTGCATTCAGAAGAATCACCTTACCAATGCTATGACTACAGGAAGCACCTCGTAATATAGCAGTTCATGAACCGACCATGGCTATGAGTTGCGTTCAGTTTTTCACTGTTCCCAATCGTCTCCTAGGTTCGCATGCTGTTCTCTCTTGGTGCACCCTACCCATCTTCTTTGAGGCTCTATTTATCTAATGCCATTACTCGGCTTGTAAACTCTAACATGAATGACACAGGGTTCATGGAATGCCACATCAGTTTTCTTGTATGGCATTTCACTGTCACTCACCCATTCAGCCAATCTTGTCTTTGGAGGATATGCTGGCTGCTACAGTTTACATCCATGATCACCTGTATGTTGATACTGCGATAATTGCTGGTGTTTCCATGTTTTCCATGAAAGCCTGAGATTAAAATTTCTTGAGTATCACTACAAACTGCATGGTAAGTAACATATTATAAATATTTTTGGGTGCAGTATTCCTTTAAGTAGATGATAGAACAAGAATCTCAAAACTGCAATGTGTTAAGCACATAAAAGCACCTCAAAAGCAACTCAGGTTCATTAAAGAATTGAAGTCAATGGCAGTAGTTTAGGCACCACAGGGCCTTTTCTTTGATAACTGCAATTCCTTCATCTACAAACCCCAAGGGGCTTAGACTGGACACAAGAACAATCATCAAGAACCTTAGCCCTTCCAATGTACAAAGTACTCCATGTTTTCCCTCATCATCTGGAATCAAGAAGAGATTGCACTTCATATACCTCCAAACCATCAGCAGTAATGAGCAGAGAAAGGGATAATGCAATATAATAAAGACTGTAATGGGTGGGATATAATCTGGAAACATGGAAAACAGAATGAATCTTAAAATGAAGAGGCAAGGCGAGACTGCTAGATCATATTTACTGTATATACTGCCCATGTATCATGGAGCGAAATTTCAGGAATGGTAAAATGGTAAATGGCCTGTATTTGATATAGCGCCTAACTAGAGTTCAAGAACCCCCCTAGGCGCTTTACAACACAACAGTCATTCACCCATTCACACAAACATTCATACACTGGTGATGATAAGCTACTATGTAGCCACAGCTGCCCTGGGGCACACTGACAGAAGTGAGGCTGCCGAACACTGGCGCCACCAATCCTTCCGACCACCACCAGCAGGCAAGGTAGGTTAAGTGTCTTGCCCAAGGACACAACAGCTGCATTCTCATGCTGGGAGCCAGGATCGAACCTGCGACCCTCCGATTGCTGGACCACCCGCTCTACCGACTGAGCTACTGCTGCAGGAAGGTACATGGAAATTAGTATCATGTGTAATTAACCATGCCTTTTGCCGAATTTTTAAAATAGATGCCTGTCTGGACTTTATATCTGAAAAACCTGTGGCTAGAAGTCCTGCATTTCTCGGATTTCAATGTGCTAATCTCCATTTACCACAGATATTAGACAAGTAGGTAGAAGTCCTGGGTTTGGGAGAGATGGATACTTGGAGGGTCAAATTGTTGTGGTTTAAATCCATAAAGGCCCTCAAATGCAGATATGTTATGGGCAGAGTTAGTAAAGATATTTGTAGAAAATTCTGGAAGGGCAGAAAATCAGCCAAATTAGTTTGATGAGAATTTAGAACGAAATGTGTGCATTTTTTGAGATTTAATGCCTTCCATTTGCTCGTTAAACTCAGATTCAGATGTGAGATTTACAGTTCAAACCAGGTGTTCAGAAAAAACTTTCCAAAATCCATACAGAATTTATTGAATTCCATAATCAAAAATTATAGAAGGGGAACCATATAAGCTTGCTACCTGTGAGAGTTGATTATTACTGATAAATATGAATTTTACTATTTGATTAAATAATGATTATATTGAATGACTTCTGCTCCTGTTGACTATTAAGCTTTTGTCTTTAGCAATCTTAGGAAACATTTTAAGTAAAACCTTTAGATCTGTGACCCAGTTCCTGCTGCTAGTTTAGCACAAGGACAAGTATTGATAAGAAAACCAGTATAATCTATAAAAAAAGAAGAAGAAAAAAAGTTACATTTACAGAAAAACATCTGGCAGTTATGGTTGCCAGAATTTTGCCGTAAAAATGAAGGTGACAATTTTTGTAGGTGTACGGTATAACTTTATAGTAAATAACAGTAACCTTAAATAAATGCACTGTAATAAATATGCCAATCATTAAACCGTGAAAAAATGTTGTCAGGATCAAAGTGTATCAAAATCCTGACTCCAAGGTTCTGTTTGTCAGTAGCTCGCAAGAACATGAGAAATGAAAACAAAGGTTTTAATTGTGCCGCTGTAATATATGAGTTTAATTCCATCCATCCATCCATCCATTTTCCAACCCGCTGAATCCGAATACAGGGTCACGGGGGTCTGCTGGAGCCAATCCCAGCCAACACAGGGCACAAGGCAGGAACCAATCCTGGGCAGTGTGCCAACCCACCGCAAGACACACACAAACACACCCACACACCAAGCACACACTAGGGCCAATTTAGAATCGCCAATCCACCTAACCTGCATGTCTTTGGATTGTGGGAGGAAACCGGAGCGCCCGGAGGAAACCTAACCTAACTGCGAGGCAGCAGCGCTACCACTGCGCCATCGTGCCGCCCCTGAGTTTAATTCCAAATTACATTATTTTACTTTAAGACTGGTAACTGAGGCCATGAACAAACGCAGCTGAAACATTTAATTAATGTTAAGTGAGCTGAAAGAAAAAGAGTGACACAGAGATAAAGAGAGACAAATAGAGTAGCTCAAGAAAACTACTAAAAGAGTGGTGACGTGTACCCTGTTTGGTGATGGTCATTTTATGGTCAGCATTTACTATGTGCTATTTAAAATTGAATTGTGTTAGCAAAGATTGTGTTCCATCTTTCGTAATTGGCTCCAAAATAGGAATTGTAAAGACTGTGAACAAAAATATAAAAGCTCTGGCAACTGTACTGAAAGCTCAAGCTCACCTATGGATTGATGGAAGACAACCCTCCTGCCGTGCCTAGGACCATGCCTCCCACACTCTCGAGGTGAACAGAGCCGACTGCTAGGAGCCCCGCTTCTGCATTGCCATTTGCCAGAAGCTCCCTTCAACTAATCATTTATTGGACTGTAAGCTGATTTTAAAAGAAGCAAAGTGTATTCTTTATTTGGTGTTATTTTATTTATTTCTTCATCTTAGAATTACCACTGTACCATTAGGGAAGGATATAATATTTTGCTTCATTTTTTATATTTACAGTGGTGTGAAAAACCATTTGCCCCCTTCCTGATTTCTTATTCTTTTGCATGTTTGTCACACAAAATGTTTCTGATCATCAAACACATTTAACCATTAGTCAAATACAACCCCAGACCATCACACTACCACCACCATATTTTACTGTTGGTATGATGTTCTTTTTCTGAAATGCTGTGTTCCTTTACGCCAGATGTAACGGGACATTTTCCTTCCAAAAAGTTCAACTTTTGTCTCATCAGTCCACAAGGTATTTTCCCAAAAGTCTTGGCAATCATTGAGATGTTTCTTAGCAAAATTGAGACGAGCCCTAATGTTCTTTTTGCTTAACAGTGGTTTGTGTCTTGGAAATCTGCCATGCAGGCCGTTTTTGTCCAGTCTCTTTCTTATGGTGGAGTCGTGAACACTGACCTTAATTGAGGCAAGTGAGGCCTGCAGTTCTTTAGACGTTGTCCTGGGGTCTTTTGTGACCTCTCAGATGAGTCGTCTCTGCGCTCTTGGGGTAATTTTGGTCGGCCGGCCACTCCTGGGAAGGTTCACCACTGTTCCATGTTTTTGCCATTTGTGGATAATGGCTCTCACTGTGGTTCGCTGGAGTTCCAAAGCTTTAGAAATGGCTTTATAACCTTCACCAGACTGATAGATCTCAATTACTTCTGTTCTCATTTGTTCCTGAATTTCTTTGGATCTTGGCATGATGTCTAGCTTTTGAGGTGCTTTTGGTCTACTTCTCTGTGTCAGGCAGCTCCTATTTAAGTGACTTCTTGATTGAAACAGGTGTGGCAGTAATCAGGGCTGGGGGTGGCTACGGAAATTGAACTCAGGTGTGATACACCACAGTTAGGTGATTTTTTAACAAGGGGGCAATTACTTTTTCACACAGGGCCATGTAAGTTTGGATTTTTTCTCCCTAAATAATAAAAACCATCATTTAAAAACTGCATTTTGTGTTTACTTGTCTTATATTTGACTAATGGTTAAATGTGTTTGATGATCAGAAACATTTTGTGCGACAAACATGCAAAAGAATAAGAAATCAGGAAGGGGGCAAATAGTTTTTCACACCACTGTATATATATATATAAGGGCTGGGAAGCAATTAAAAAATTTACTAATCACATAAATGTATTAATTGTGATTAATCACATCTAACATTAAAATACTGTATGTAGTTCTAAAATGAATACATAAATCACAAAGTACACACTGAATCTCAAAATTAATATAGAACACAAAAGAATTGAAAAAATAATTGCTGACATAGTTTAAACTAAAACAATAACCTTAAACCTGAGCTTTTAACAAAATACTTCTTGAGCAAGTGCAACCTGAATTTAAATGCCTTCCTAAAAAGCAAGGTGTAAAAAAGGCAATAAGAGAATGAGACCAATGTATTAATTCTCAGATTGGCATGGCGTATGAAACACAGACACAAGTAAACAAAGCAATCGAAACGACTGTTGAATGCACTGCTAATTAATTGAAAGAATATGCATCTCTTAAATGTGCATACATTAAACTTTTGTTAAAACTCCGCAAATACTGCAGTCAGTTGTTCATCACCATCAACAACTGAAAATTATCCTCTACACAAGTGGTGTGTCTGTGACGTCAACCTCTGAGCCACTTTTTTTGCTGCCCATATCCCACTCCTTTGGACAGTTTAGTAAGTCTAAAAGATTTCATACTTTTTTGGTTAGTAGAATCGTGATGTGCCTTGGGAATTTTTGGGTTATGAAAAGTGTTGGAAAGCACTGCTCTACCTACACCTTTGCTCCTAGCACATTAAAAAAAGACCTCTGTAGCTGTTATCTCGTTTAAACACTGACACCGTACATTACTAAGGCCGTTATGTTGTGTTCTTTGCATGAATTAATGAAGATACTGGAATCATGGGTAGGAATAATCATTATATATATATATATATATATATATATATATATATATATATATATATATAAATAATTTTTTTGGTTTGTTTAGTTAAGCTGTCCTCTTTAACATACATTTTCCCAGGGTGCATACACTCCCTGCTGAATACGCAAGTGTGTATGTGGCTGTATGTATTGAATTTTAATTACATACTCTTTCCGTTAAAGTCTCTGCTACAACTTTAGCAGAAGGCCATCCCTTTAATGGGATGAAGTGGACATACTTTCTGAAATAATCCACTGTCACCAAGATAGTGTTAAACTCTCATGACAGAGAAATGTCAGTAAAAAAAATATCAAACAATATATTCCCATGGATGATGCAGAATAGGGAGTGATTAAAGAACCCTTATATGAAAATCAAGTGCCTGACAACAAACCTCACAAGCACCCATGTAGTTACTTGCGTTTTGTACATTTTCTAACACCAATACAATTGTTTAATAGCTGGATGGCCAGTTATGTAACTTGGATGTATTATTTCTAAATCTTGCTGTCTAAGGTCTTTAGGAATATATAGTTTTCCTTAAGGTATATTCTTTGGGTTCCTTGCATTGTTTTGTGCCCTGTCAATTTTGAATTATAGATCTTTTACTAAAGGAATAAGTATAGTCTGTGAGAACGTTTCTTTGTTAGTTATAAACTAATTCTTGATCATGCTCAACTGGGATATGACATAGAGCATCTGCCTTTATGTTTTTAGATCATGGTCTGTAGATGACATAGTAATTGAAACAAATAAAGCATAATGCCCAACTAGCTTCATGAGCATTGAGTTGTTTAGGAGACTTTAGATACGCTCGTAAGATTTTTGTGATCATTATAAATTATGATTGGAAACTTAGGAGTGTTGCCATTCCTCCAGAGCTAATTTTATAGCTAACAGTTCTCTATTCCCTAAATCATAGTTCTGTTGAGATTGATTGAGGTTTTTAGAAACGAAAGTAAAAGGGTGAATCAACCCTGAGTCAGGAAACCTGTTATGAAAGTACCACCTCTACCCTGAAACTGGATGTGTCCACTTCTAAAACAAAAGGTAATTCTGGATAACAGAGATCAAGTGCCCTGGTGAATAAGTGTGCTATGTAGTCAAAAACTGTTTGTGTCCATTTTGTCCATTGAATGATTTTTTTTTACTTGTCAGTGATGGATCACTGTACTAAAGTTTTAAATAAATTGTTGGTAATATTTGGCAAATCCCACAACTATTTGCACCCATTTTACACTTCCTGCTGGGAACCAAATTACAATGGTTGAACTTTCTGAGTAATCCATGGCCACATACTGGAGATCTCATAGCACAAGCATAAAACATTTTTCTTATAACATTCACATTTTCCTAACTTGGCCAACAAATCAACAGGAGGCAATTTAATACCTCTTTAACATGGCTGATGTGATTTTGCAAGTCAGGATAAAATGAGAATATCATCGATATAAACCAACACATTAATACCCGATATATCTCGAAATATGATATTAACAAATAATTAAAATATTGTTGGGTTTGGCTAATCAATAGGACATGCCCTTGTATTCATAAAGGCCACTTGAGGTTTTGCAGTCTGTTTTCCATTCACGGTCTTCTTTACAAGAATTAGGTTGAAGCACTAAAATCTAAAAAAAACTTAAAATCTAGATCTAAAAACTTAAATCTAATTTAGTGAAAACAGTTGACTCGGTGACTTGGTTAAAGATGGAAGACATAAGAGGAAGATGACAGCTAATCTTAGCAGTGATTTTGTTCATCTCCCTATAATCAATACAGGGACACAGCCTCCATATTTCATTTCTACAAAAAAGAAAACAGCGCCAGTTGGGTTATCAGACTTGGTAATAAACCCATTTTGTAAATTCTCAGTAAGTTATTGTTTCCTTGTCTCTTGTTCAGAGCTGGACAAAGCATAGGTTTTCACTTTTGGTTATTTGAGAATCTGATAGTTACTCAGTAGCACTATTGTGCCCTCTGAAGATGTACTAGTGAAGCCTGTTGTTTACTGAACACATAAGCAAGTTCTCAGGTTGAACAACAGAAACAGTATTACATGTTATTACTGAGGACGCCTTTTTAAGCAATGTGTTTTACATCATAGACTGTTGTTTAATGTCTTAATTTTGTCAGTTAATTACAAGATTATGCTCCTGAAGCCAAAGAAACCCAAAATAATGTGTGGTATAGGAGGCTGAATAATACAAAAAAATTCATAGATTCTTTATGTGTGAGTCCTGTTTTAACTGTGACTATAGCAGTAGTAAAATCTAACTGCAGGTAGCTCACCTCACTCAGCAACAGAAAATGTTTACCTGTCTGATTTGAAAGGCAAACATTTTTTGTTGCTGAGTGGCTCACCATCACTCTGATTTGACTGAGGTGGGCTACCTGCCATCATGAATTATTCACCACACTCCTCCCTCATAGGTTACCCCAAGTAACAATTGTTTCATGACATAGTTGGTAATATGACACTAATTGTTTGGATTATTACTAAATGTTATTTTTTGCGTCCTTCACTGTCAGTATTGTTCTTCAAAGAGGACAGGCAAACTTTTGATTTGTTGTGCAGCTGGAAATCTTTGAAGAAGAATCATTTGCTTTGTAGGTCATTACACCAATAGCAAATGAATTGAGTCAGGAATAAGTAAAATGAATACAAAATATAGCAAAAGGACTTGACTGCTGAGGAGAGGTGCACACCTACATTAAAGGTAAAAATGAAAGTATTTTTGAAAATGAAATGAAATGAAAGGATTTTTAATGGTTTAATTTTCTATTTCTTTGTTGCCTGCATTAGTGGTCCAAAATAATCTATACTGTTCTACGGTTTCTTTGATGTACAACATAGCTCAACAGTTTGTAATATTTAGACCTCAAGTTCATGACTTCTTAAAGGGCTAATGCGTTCATCCATCCAACATGCCATTTTCTCTCTTTTTGATTTTTACAGCTGTAATCTCAAGTCAGTAGCCGGTGATGTATCTGCCATGAGAGGGTCAGATCTCAGACTCTTGCTGTGTAAAGATTCATATTGTGTTTTGTCTCTGTCTTGTATCTTCTTGTCCAGTTACTTCATATATTTAAGTATAAACATGCTTTCTTGTATTGTGCTGTTATTTTTATTCATCATTGTGTAAGAAGAATAGAGCTGCTTGCTATACCTGAGTGTATAGACGGGTGTAGAGTTCTAGCTTAGGGGTCTGACATCAGACTTCACCCTGTCCTGCATCTCTCAACAGGTTATTTGTTATTTATTCAGACAATTTATTTCTGCTCTCATTTTGCTTCATTTGTGAGTAAAATTCACCAGAATGTTTAATGGTTTGAAATAACATTAATGTTCCCTTTGCCATTCATTTTTATTTTTAAATTTTCAAGTTATAGCTTAAATGTGTCTTTTGTGCATTTGGATTCTCAACAGCAGTGCTGTTGTTTGCAATGTACCGTATGTTGAAAAGAAAAATATAAAACACTTTATTATTAGCTGCATTACAAAACACATTGCAACTGAAAGTGCAGCTATTAAATATATATATTTAGATGAAGCAGATGAAAAATGAGCAAGGTGTGGTCCCAAATGAAAGGCCAGTACCAAAAATAAGGAGGAGGGAAGTAAAGAAAGAACTGAATTTACTGAAAAAAATAAGTAGATGTGTTGTGGGATCTAATGAAGACCGTTAAACAGGAGAGAACACCAGAAGAGTGGAGGCACCATGTTATTGTATCCATTTATAAGGAGAAGGGTGAGAGTCAGGATTGTGGAAAGTATAAAAGGATAAGGCCGATGTCACACATAGTGTAAGTTTGGGAAAGGGTTATAGAGAAAAGGTTTAGGAGAAGACCACCATAAGAGGGGAGCAGTTCGGCTTTATACCAGGGAGATTAACAACTGATGCCATCTTTGTATCGACAAAAAAGAAATGGGACAATTAGAGGTGAAACAAAAATGGGAGAGATATCTAAGAAAGTGCAGGAAAGTCGGCTGAAGTGGTATGGACTTGTAATAAGGAGACACAAAGAATATGTGGGCAAAGGAGTGATGGGAATGGAAATATAGGGGAAGAAAACAAGGGAGGCCAAAGCAGAGGAGGATGGATGAAGTAAAAGAAGATTTGAAGGAAAAGGGCTTGAATAGCGAGAGGTGCAGGACCGAGCTGTTTGGAGAAGTTTGATCAAGCACTTCGGCCCCACACAGAAGTGGGAAAAGATGAAACGGAAGAAGACGGTGCATCACAAAATGGGCCTAACAGAATGTAACTGCCAGACAGACAGAAATCTGCTTATATTTTTTTTTCCTGTTTAAATTGTTCTTTGTTAAGTTATAGTGCCAGTTGTTTGTCTACCACCTCAATTGTAGACTGTTGGTATTAGGAATCTCTACAGCGATGTGCAATTTGTTGTAATGAAAAATACTACGCAACTCTGTTGTGCTGATCTTTCTTGTTTACTCAAGAAACTGACAACCATTAATTAGACTTCTGATAATGACGATGATGGGCATGTCTTGAATGTGGGCTGCATTTATATTTTTCTCTCCAAGCTGCTACATATCCTCCCAGTGATATTTTCAGCATCAGCAGTCAAACTCAGGTCACTAGAATGAGGTGTAATAAACTGCGATCTCCATTTAACCAGTTACCAATATCTGACAGATGGGTTTATGACTTTACTGTGCAGAGGCGCTGTCTGCCTTGTTGTGTGCACCACCCATTACAAATATCCTGCGGGCTCAGTAGAAATGAAAGTCTGGAGATGGATGCACCTGAGTAAATAACTGGTTCTAAACTTTTAAAGCAAAAGTGAATTGTACGACTTGACTTCTAAACTTACAACTGACTTCATCTGGATCCCAGTTAAGAAACTTGAAGATACTTTGAAGGCAGTGGTGATGAACAACAAAACCCACTGAATAATCAGGGCCAAACAGAATGTCAGGATCCAAATCTAGAAAGAGCACTTGGCTGTTAGGATGGGGGAATCCTATTGGACAATGGAGGAGTAGCCGCTCTACAAACACACACCTAGCTTCCTCTGTCTAAGGGACAGCTGCTACAATGCTAGTGCCAGTATTGAAAGCACAACTCCTTGAAATGGAGGCAGGGACATTGTCAACTTTTAACAGCCTTCTGACCCTTGCATAAGCCCACTTTGTTGATTACACAGTATAAAGGTTGATGGAATGTATTATGTTAGCTTTGGGCACAAAACAGCAAAAACTAAATATGATGCCAATCAATTGTATGGTTTTACAGTCATCAGTTTTCTAATCTGTACATCTTCATACTGAAAAATAGACAATGCAGAGAAAAGTCACAAAGGAGGGGAAGAAAGAATCAACTTTACTCAGTAATGCTGGGGTTTTTAACTGAACCCAGTGACACAGTGATGCTAGCCACTCTGTCAAATGGACAGAAACATAGCTTATTTGAAGTTTTATTCAAACCATTGGCCAGACGTACCAAAAAGACTTAAGGTTGATTTGTAAATGGCATAACCAAATTATGCTTACCTTGTACCTGAGCTAAACAATTGCTAATTAATAAGCTGTACAGCACATTCCAAAGCATGATAAAGTACCCGACACCTGAAAAATGGCCCAACCTTTGGTAAATCTACAAGCAAAATTACATCCCAACATAAAAGTGTTTACCAGAACTATTCATTTGTGAGATCTCCAGCATTGCCTTCAGAACTCCACCAGGACCAGTATTATAGTCACTTTCCCATTGCAACAATGCCTTACGATGGATTGGCCTTTCATTCCCAGTGTGTCCCAGTGAGTACTTTGCTACTCAGATAAACTCTGGCTCCTGCACTATCCAAATTTGAAATTACTGGCGTTATTGAAAATAGTTAATGGAGGGTGCAAGAATCACAATGTAATAAATGATGATAGCATATTGTTGTAGTATTAGTACTCTTTCATTTTTTTAGTCGTTATAAGAACAGCAGTATTTTTGGGCAGTTCCATTTTTGTGTAAGGATAATTATTAAGCAAGCACCATTCATTCATTGCCCCCTGTGCTTGCATGGGTTATACTCCAGGCTCTCCAATTTTTCTCCCATTCCCACAAAGCCATTCACATGAGGTATACTGGTGACTCTGAAATAGCCTTAGGTAGGAATTTATTTCAGTCTACCCAATGGTAAACGGACTCCGTAGCCATGGTTGACTCCTGCAATGTACTCCATCCTCATGCGCCTGAAATGGATTCAGTGAATTTGAGAAAGTCATCATGTGTTAAGCTATTCATGGCTTTAAAGCATTAATGAGAATTCTTTTTCTATAATATGTTTTTTTTTAGACAACAAAATTACTGAAGATAACCCATCAGTCAAGGTAAGCAGCTTTTAAATATTTTTTGCTAAATATACTCTAAAGATATACACAGTAATGTTTTTGGCAAGATGGTGGTGGGGTCTCAAAGACTTCCGAGGAATGGTGTTGGATGTAAAACAGTCATCCAATAAAGCCATGAAGAGTGTGTGTGTGAGTAAGAATGAACATACATCATGCTCATAAAACAGTAAAAATGGTTGCACTTCTGCTTAAATCTACTGTCTTTGGTACTCGGCTACTGACAGTCTCGAGAAGGATCTCATCTTGGATTGGCTCAAAGAGTTAAGGAAACTAAGGCAGGTGATCAGAGTGGCAGCAGCACAGTTTGAGGAAGGACACAGTTTTTAGTAAACCTCACATGAGGAAGACACACTGCATTTTATAATGTATTAGGCTACAAGCTCCACTGATAATAAAATGCCATCCAAATAATACTACAAAAAATCTGAAAAAAATGAAAATCTATCAACTTATTTTCATACATTGCAACCATCAAGTGACAATTTTATGAACATCAAATACTCATTCAACACTGAAAGCTGAAATGTAATGAATATTCGTAAGTTTTCCATTTGCAGCAAAGCACTAATTCACATTATACATAAGTTATCGATGTGTGATTCATGATGATGATGATGACTACTCCAGTACAACAAGCTGTATACATACATTCACATACCATTTAAATTTAAGTTACGAAAAAATCAACCAATGGGTTGATTAAGAGGGATCTAGTATTCAAGCCCTAAGGTGGAATTGACAAGTTTAGGCTGCACATGTTTGAGCAAAGATGTGCCATCAAAATGGTTAAGGAGTAAAAGGTTAGTGATGCCAGACACACAGAAAATTTGGCATATTGCAAACAATTTTTAGATAAGAAATTTCATTGAGCATATAATATGGAAGTTAAATTTGCTATGAATATTTTACCAATATATTAAATCACTGAGGATATTTTAGTGCTTATTTAATTGTGTTGAATTGTGAGGCCATTGTGACATAACAGAGTTGTAGCAGCCAGTGTTGGATGGGGATATCACTACCTGACCAGGTATGTGCAGAATGTTCCTGCATGCATACTGTAAGCATATTACATGTTACACTTTATGCCACTGCCAAATCAGCTTTGTACAGATTTGCACCCGACATATATTAAAAAAAGAAAAAGAAGAAACATGCAATATTTTATTTTAGGATACATAAGCTGACCACAACGACAATATTATGAAAATACTTTGTCATTCTACATAGATTCATTTTGTATTGTCTTTGCTACTGGATTAAGCCTGTTTTGCTCCTCACTATGTAGCACAGATCGGGTAGTGACAGGTAATGCCTTCAAGATTGGAACTCTGTGAGCGCACAGAGATTGGTGTTGTATACTTGGAGACAATGCAAGAGGCACAGTGCAAGTCAGGCATTCCTGACGACTATATGATGTTGATCCCTAAACCTTACACTCATAATATTGGGGGCACTGATTGGCGGTGCTATGCTGCATTTTTTGAAGTTGCAATGTGTTCCTCTTACCCTCCCAGAGTCAGAAAGTACATATGACCCTATGAAATGATAATAATAATAAAATACTTATTATTATTACAATGACATTTCTATGTTTTTGATGGAAGAAAAAAAGTGTGAAACATTAATGCAGATTGGAAATAAAAGAGACATATCAGATGGATGCATCCCCTGGCAAAAAAAAAAAAATCTTAGGGCTAATTGTTGTGTTTGTGTGTTTTATTTGTGTGTTTGTTTGTGGCTATCATTCCTTCTGCATCTTAGGTTTTTTGGAGCATGGTGGTGCAGTGGTTAGCACTGCTGCCTCACAGCTCATATCATATCTTTGGGCACAGTAATTGGTTCAGGATCATTGGCACAATTTCCCTAGCCCTCAGAGACATTTGAAATAACACTGAACTATTATAATCCACTCAAAACTTGTTCAGTTCCTCCTTACCCCATTAACATTGATGCATTTCACTGAGCTTATCAAAGTTCACAAACATTTCCTTGATTTTCCCAAACTGAGAGTAAATCCGACTCCACAGGATTCACTCATCACTATTCAGGTTGTTTCCCTTTGTGGTCTTCATTGGGTTGATCAACCTCTTGGGTTCTCTTGCTTTTGGCCTACCAGTTTTTGCTCATATTTTAAGATCACAGCTGCTGGATCGCTGTGAGCCACTAGGAGCAGCATTGTGATCCGATGCATCTTATGGCTAAAATGTTCATATTTTCTGAAATTTAAATTAACAATATTGTAACTGGCAAGATATTACTTAGGACAGCATTCCCACTTTCTCTCATACTGTCCTCCGTGAGAAGGCAGAATTGGGATGTGAACATGGGACTCTGGGATTAGAGCTGCCATTTCTTCCATTTACTGTAGCTAAAGAAGATATCCATCAGCTACATCAGACAGATCTAGCTCTCGTAGACTGAGAAGAGCTTTTCCAGGGCATCTTTTCTGTCTTAGACTTGCCTCTGCACACCTCTGGTAACAATCACAATAAAGGAAATGTTAAGTGAATGTGGTGAGTTTGTTTGTGTATCAGCATCTGAAATAGTCATACAGTTATGAATTACATTTGTTATGTTTCCAATTAGGAATGCTTAAACCAAAGCCACCTTATTGAAACGTCCTTGCTGTTTTTTGTGTGTGTGTGTGGTTTTTTTTTTTAGGTCCTGAAATAATGGAAGATATGAGCGAAAACAGCTCGTGTCCCAAGAGCAGTAAAACAAAAGAGTTGCACAAGGTAAGTGTAATGATTTAGAATGATATGAACACTTTAAGATCTGTTTCTAGACAACTGTCATCAGATATGTTTTATCCTTAACACTAACTTTATCATGAACCCTAAACCTCCCATTTATTCACCTTAATAAAAAATATATAATAAGTGAATGAGTCAATCACTTTTTAATGTTTCTTTCACAGAGCACCTTTCAAACACAGCAGCAGTTTATTTTTTAAATGGTGATTTTCATGTTATTCTATTCCTCAAAGTACCACAGAGACTATCAAACCCACAATTTATCCATCTGCTGACTTTCTGGAATCACTTCTCCCTTTATAGGGTTTGGGTGGATCACAGCATTCGGCAAGAGAGAATGCGCCAGTATATAACAGGACACACTTAAGTGCACAGTGTTCTTCCTGTAGTAGAGTGAGGAAGATTTATTTTGCTAAAGGGGAGACAAAGTGAAAACCTAACATGTATCAAGAGTTAATATAATAGATAAAGTCAGTAGTCAAGCTAAGTCACTAGATGTATGTGTAGTCAAGCAGCGTGTCAAAATATAAAACAGAAAACAAATTGCTAAGCAAACTTATAAGGTGAAATAAATAGAATAGTAGCACCCTTTTTTTACCTTAGCAATCCTTAATTATGGATGACTGCAAGCATGCGTTATTAGCTTTTAAATCGTTGCACTACTGATGAAAATGAAAACATAATAATAACAATATTAATATCCAAAAACTGGAAAACTAAGAGAATATATGGGAGCTGAAAGGCAAGGTCAAAAAATGAGCTGAAGATCAAACAAGGAAAACTGTCAGAAAATAGCAACCAATACTAAAGGGCCAAGAGGAACATGAAAGTCAGAAGATAAAGAAGCAAATTAAGAATTTTTGAAATTTCAGATCATGCTGACCCTCGACCATCACAGGTGGAGAGGGTACCAAAGCAACAGCAAATCTGCACAAATGTACAAGATTAAGGTGAGATACATGTAAGAGTGATTTATCCAAAAACGAGCTGTTAAAACCAGAGAGTATGTAAAAAGACCAATACATTTGACAATGGAACAAAGATTGATGAACTGCAGACGAAATTTTTAGGACAGCACTCCCACACCTTCTATCTGCTTAGCATTTGGCAGAGGCTCTACTGAAACCAAGTACTGTACTCCCAAACCCTAGTCCAGCTAATATGCAACTTACTCAATAATTCAGAAAGTGTGGGTACCATAGATTCAAGTTTGATCTGACCCTGGAGCACTTTTCCCTTCACTCCATCACAGGATATCCCCGACCATTTCGCCATACATCACCCACACTGGCTCAACTGCCTGTTTCTGTCCTTTCTTTTCCTCAATTTTTCTTCCTTTTCGTCTACTACTCAGACCTTTTATATCCTTGTGAATGTACTGTAGATGTTCTAAATGATCCATTGAGCACTGAGGGATGACTGTGCTGACCATGCTTGTGCTTATGAATGAGCAATCTGCCAATCTGATATTAAGCACCCAATGGTCACTTATCTTTTCTCTCGTGCTCACCTGCTGTCACAAAATCTGAACCACACAATTCTTCAAAAATCCTGAACCTGCTCTGATCTGCCACAGATCCCTGACACCTTTTACCTCAAGAATGTTTAAGTTGTGTGTGTGGAGTTACAAAGAAGGACAAAATAAGAAATGAGACAATCAGAGGTACAACAAAAGTAGGATGGACGTCTAAGAAAGTATAGGAAGGAAGGTTGAATTGCTACAGACATGCAATGAGAGACCATGAATACAGTATATGGGAAAAAGAGTGATGGGAATGGAAGTACAGGGGAAGTGACAATGGAGGTGGTTGGATAAAGTAAAAGAAGATCTGAAGGAAAAGGGCTTGACTGGCGAGGACTGTCAGGTAGCTTCCAGTTTAAATAGAAAATACATTCTCAGGGTCCACTTGTAAACCTTCATGACAAATATGATAATCTAGGAATAGCACAGATGACTGGTGACATTCGCATTTATCTGTTTTGTAAATAACTTGTGTGCTCGAAGTTGTGACACTCTTCTTCTCATGATGAACATGTGACTCAAAATTGGGGTAGAAATCAAAATATCATCAATATACACCAAAACAGAATATCACAAGTTATGGAAGATATCATTTAAGGACAGCTGAATCCTTGGCTAATACATATAGCATGACAAGATATTCATAATGAAATGAGATGGCATTAAATGCTGATTTTCATTCATCACACTCCTGATTGCATATTAGGCTGTACACATTTTGGAGAACAAGTTTTGTGAATGTGGCTGATCCAATGATGTCATCAAGAAGAGAATGCATTAATGCCAGTGAGAAATCATTCTTAACCATGATCTTATTTAGCTCCAGATAATCAATTCATGAAAGTACCATAATATTTTGACACAAAGAAGAAGTCAGCTCCTATTGTACATTCTCCCCTTAGCTAAGGTAACTCCAGACAATAAATTAATTGTGCCGTCATACTTATAATGAGGTGAGAGTAACTGACTGTTGTTTGTTAAAACCATCTTTAATTTCTAAATCAATATTTGCAAGGGTAGCTACTTGGCTGCATAAAAGAGGTTATTGTATCTGTGACCTTAAGCAGCTTAAAAACCAACTCTGGCTTCAGGCAATGAGCTCTCATTTCCAGTTAAATACTGAGGTGAGTTTACAGAACCAAGGAAAGTCTAGTCTTATTGATGGATTGGAGGATTTTAACACATAAAAAGAAACCTCATCAGAATGAGGACAGCCCACAGCTAAATTTATGGTGAGATAGTGAACTTTCCTAGGCTGTCCATAAGATATTGCATAGTTTTAGTTCTAGTGGTTTCTCAAGCAATACTAAAACTAATAACTTAAATCTATAAATAGCAACATACAGTATCTTTTTGGGGTGTGATAACTTTGATTTTTAGTAGTTTTGAATAGAAATGCCTGTCTCATCAACCCTTTCGTGAGATGGGAATTTCAGTTTCCCTGAAGCATACAACAGGTAGAACTTAAATGCCCTGGTACACCACAGTAAAACAAAAACCCAGAAGTGGCTCAACAACAATAACATTTATTCATATAGCACATTTTCATAGAAAAAAATGTAGCTCAAAGTGCTTTACATAATGAAGAATAGAAAACTAAAAGACGCCGTAAGAAAATAAAATAAGTCAACATTAATTAACATAGAATAAGAGTAAGGTCCGATGGCCAGGGAGGACAGAAAAAAAAAACTACAGACGGCAGAAGAAAAAAATAAAATCTGTAGGGATTCCAGACCATGAGACCGCCCAGTCCCCTCTGGCCATTCTACCTCACATAAATGAAACAGGCCTCTTTGGATTTATGGTTCTCATGGAAGGGCTCTAGGATGACATTCCTGCAGTACGTGTAATGTCCACTTTACCTTTGGGACTTGTTGTTCGGTGCCAGTAGAGATGTCTTTTTATTTTTGTCCAGTTCTCCTACTTACTTGCCCAGCCCAGGTTTGCTTTGCTAACTGCCCTGAAAAGAGCAGCGCACCATGTTACAGTTTGAGAGGCTGTGCTGAGCGTATCAATGAACTTAAATCTCTCAATAATTACTCTGTGTTAGGAACCACTGTGTAATATTTGATGTTTTCACAGCCAGATTGAGATCTAGTGTCTGAGAGCACCATCCTTTTCATGCTCTTCAAACCATATAGCTACCATTCATACCCTGTGTCAAAGTTTAATGCCTTCATGAATTAAGTCATTAACCATTAAATGAACTTGACCAGCTGAGAATTGCTTCGTATTTCCCTTTATTCTCAACCTCAAATGGAATATGTGGTCCTACACATCCATTCCTTTTTTTTTCTTTTTAAAACTGGTGTAATCCAAATCAGGGTTGTAGGATTATGGGGCAGACCTAAAATATATCAAGAAAATGCACCTAAATCCATAGCAGAGTTACAAGTAACATAAGCCTTTGTGTGTTTAGATTTCTTTTAGTATCTTCTGCTTGTTAAAAGACAACTCATCTGACTAACACTCAGTGCGCCAGTGCTTTTGTCATTTACACCTCTTTGGCTGTGCAAAGGTTCTTTGTTTTGTCTTTTTTTTTTTTTTTTAATGAGATGCCTCGGTTTTGGTGATGTTTTCAGTCAAATAAGACACGAGTGCATGACTGCTTTTAATTGTAGATCAAGCCACATAATGTCTTTTAACATCCATGCCAATGTCACTTTACTCACACTTTTCCTGCTTGAAAATCAAGTTAAGCATTTTGTCGTCACTGGACCTTCTGACAAAAGGCCTTTCACAAGGTTACTAAGATCTTTTGTTTAAGTCAAATTGCCCAACATAATAAGCAAATAGTTCTGCTCAGGATTTTTTTAATACTTAATTATCTTAATGACTTTAATTTCATTTCTGTCCCTCATTTGCTCAGGTGTTTCTTTATTTTGTCATTTGCATTTAATAGGGTGATACATCTTCATTTCATTTAATGTCTGAAATGTTTTAAATTTGTTTCATCAATGTAATGATGACATATTTCTGATGCCATCTAAAGGGTTTTTGTTTGCTGTTGCTATGCTGGTTACATCACAAAGATGTCAAATGACGCATAGGTCAAGAGGATCCAGTTACAGTATATAAGGTAGTGGTATTCAGTTCTTGGCATCCATGTATTGGAGTCACCTTAGAATTGTTCTCTTTGTCGGAGACATTAGGGAAAATTAAAACAAAGCTCCACAAAGACTTGAAGTAAAAGGCATCTCAAAGTCCTTTGACTCTACAATTCTCATTTACATCTCTGGTCCCATTTATACAGTTGTGTTATTTGCTTTTCTCTGAATGTTAGCAGACTTGTGTAGTTCATTTTCTAGCCACAACCTTCCATTTGCTTCTGTCCAGTCTTATGGAGGTCACAACAGATTACAGATTTTTAATATAAGTGCCCATCCATCATAATCAGTTATGTTCTCTATCAGGATTGCTAGCGACAGGAATCAGAAATGATTCACTACTCCAGCATATCAGTGGAAATCCTACTGTTCCAATAGCTCATTTTTGAGCTTGTGTTCTGAAACTGGCATACTTGTTAAAAATCTACAATAACTAATGTTGTAAACTGAGCAGTGCATACAACTCCACCACCCTGAGACCCCTTCACCCTGACATTAAAATGCAAAATCTACCCTAGCAGAAAGGTTGGAACCAACCCTGAACACAACAAAATCAAAATTATATAGAAGAAGTCTATTGATGATATTCAACATCACAATGAAAACCTTATGAAATAAGACCAGGAGGGTTCATCTTAACTTGACTGGGGTTTATAATTTTTTGTAAGTTGTATTTAATTTTTAGGAGCATCAATATGACGTCCATCTTTAAGGCCTCCCTGCCCAGGGTTTGTTCCTGCCTTGCGCCCTGTGTTGGCTGGGATTGGCTCCAGCAGACCCCCATGACCCTGTGTTAGGATATAGCGGGGTTGGGAAATGACTGACTGACAGACTTTAAGGCCTCCTCTTTGTTTTACTTCTTTTCCCCACAGGTGGTTAATGATTCTGTGCATGGCCTCATCACTCTCCATCCACTTTTGGTTAAAATAGTGGACACCCCACAGTTTCAGAGGCTCCGGAATATAAAGCAGTTTGGGGCTGGCTATCGTGTCTACCCTGGGGCATCTCACAACAGATTTGAACACTCTCTTGGGTATTCTATTTATTTATCTTTTAACATTTTCATTTTGTCTCCTTCAGTTGTACAGCATTGTCATGTTGTGATTTAAGTCTTTGAACAACAGTTGACTCTCATATGATCTTAGTGTGCTTAGAACGGGACCAAAAAAACAGAGTCTGTAACATCATTTGGGCCTACCACACCCATT
Source organism: Polypterus senegalus (assembly GCF_016835505.1). NCBI lineage: Eukaryota > Metazoa > Chordata > Cladistia > Polypteriformes > Polypteridae > Polypterus > Polypterus senegalus. Next base: position 25,168,601 of record NC_053169.1, on the reverse strand, counting down.
TGGTATCAGATAGAGTGGCTCACTTGCCAATCACTAAGTCACACCGAAACAAGTTAATCAAAAGCAACACTCAAAACCCTCAAAAGGAAATTCCCAGAGAAATTAACTTTCTCTTGCTAGAAAAGGAAGTCTTTCCTTTATGAAAACAAAATGCAAATACTGCGGATATGGCAAGTCTTTAAATAAGATAGCAGCTAACGCCACAGCCACATCATGTTGTAAGCATGCACGCACATAGGACATTAATCCTCTTGACACATGGTGCTACAACAACAAAATATCCAAAATGGCAGTACAGTTAGCTCATCTTTGTACAGCAGTAAAATCTGTAAAAAAAAAAAATCTTTTTAAATAATCAAAACTAAAATGTATAATGGTCAAAGTTACAATCTCCTTTTAAATCATAACAACAGAAAAATTCATTTGAATGGCAGGATAAAATGTTGTCCTTGCATCCCTGAGCTCTGTAATGTTTCGTCAGGGTCAGGTCTCTCAGGTATTCTCCATGTTGTTCATTTCCTTAAAAAGGCAAGAGGGTGCCATTCCTCCTAGACAGGACATATGTGCTGTCCTTCAACAGTTAGGGAGAGAGAGTATAGGCAAATCTTCCCAGGCTCACCCTTAAATGTGCTGCCTCCTCTTCCGGCTTCTTTTCCAGTCACTTGAACAACTCCCAACTGGAGGATTTTAAAAAGGCAACACAGTCCCACTGATTCCAGTCAGGGTCCACACGCTGCTCCTTTGAAGCTACAAAATCTTAAGGCCTCTTTCCGGGTTGTGACACATTGTGAGGGGGTGAGTGGGAGTTGTTAATCCAAACCAAGATTAATACCAAAGAGGCCAAAATAACAAAAAGGGTGAAATCATTAACCAACATATCATAAGATGGGGCCAAAAAAGTAGAACAATAAACTAACAAATAAACAAAGGAGAATAATAAACCTGCTTTGCTGCTGAACTTACCACACTAGCATTCTCTCTCAATTCAAACTTCCAAGTAGAGATCTGAGCAGTTCCGATTTTCCCATCCCACTTATTACTAAAAATATTCTCTTCTGCTCCTGAAGTTATTTCTATTTTACCCTTACCGAAAGCCTAAGTGGACTCTTAAAACAGCAGAATCTACAAGGGGAAGAGAATCATGCATGTGAATAAATCTGCTTTTTTTCCAAAATGCTGTCAAAGTACACCTATTTGAATCATTTTCAAAAAATAAAAAATAAATAAATAACCTAGGAAGACCTGCACTGGCATGTGTGCCACTAAGACAAGCTTTTAAATTACGCTTTGAACACCACAAGATGTGAGCCAGCACCTAGAACAGTGGAAGACCACGCCAGCCGACTCCTGTCTCTTTCTACTACGCTACGTATGATTGAAGAGGCCCTGTGGTTCCAGTGTTTCACACCAGTTCCCAGTTGTTCCACCACCAATTTCTATACAACTGTGGGGTCACAATTCTCATTAAGTAAAAAACATCCTTCTGTTTATTTTTGATTTATTTATTTTTATATTTTTCACTCTCTATTTATGAAGTGTATGTCACCTTGCAAAGTTGCTTGTCACCTCCCTTCAGATGAACCAGCCTGAACTCGGTATCACAAAGGAAGATGTTCTGTGTGTGCAGATTGCAGCTTTGTGCCATGATTTAGGTAAGCTGGTGGAATTTTCAAATTTAGTATGACAAAGAATGTCGTCGTGTGTACTCCAGCGTTTAGGGTGTTGCTGTGGTCTCTGAAAACATTCACTTAACATACTTATTGGTCTTTAAGGTCAGTTATAAAGCTGTATGTTGGTAGATCATTGCTGCTATGATGAGAAATGTGAACATATGAGTTATGCTGTGGTGAAGTGAACTTTGTATATGATGTGACCAAGTAAATAAGTACATATACAGTATCTTACCAGCTTGGTTAAGGTATCCACTCCTAAACTGCTTTTAAAATTGTTTGCTATTGTTTTCAGTGGCTTTATTCACATGTAAGCATTTTAGCAGCGAGTAGTTAAGAAAACTCCTGAATGCAGCAGTGTGTAAACATTTTATGTCAAATGCTTGTTACATTGAAATGAAAGGTAACACTTGCAAAAACGCTGGGGGGAAAAAAACTTTTAGAGGAAAGTACTCATTGAAACCAAAAAAACAAACAAACAAATAGTGTCATTGAGCATGCACATGCTTCAGTCATCAAGTCACATCTATTGAGGGTTAGGGTCAAGTACACATGCAGCTTGCAATCAAGTGACAAGAACTGAACAGACGTTATAGGCACACATTTAGTTTTAATCAAGTTGAGGCTTTGTTACATTTGGTAAAGATGTTGTGATATTGGCACAGTGGTAGTGCAGAGTTGTCATTCTTGCTATTGATTTATATACGTGATTTTACTTAGCTGTCGATGACTGCCTGTTTCAACACTGGATACTGGAAATGTGTTAGTAACAGTTCTCAAATAAGAAAAAACATTTAACCATTAATGTGCCTTAAAGTAAATAACATTCATTCTCTATATTGAATAACGGAATTAAAACTAAACACATACTTGTAGATTTTCATTACTTTATTATATTCAGGATAAGCCTTGCAAAGGATTGCTGTACAATCCACCATGTTTGCTTCTTGCCTTATGCCCAGTTTTGCTCAAATAACTTACTAGCTTCATTTAAATCTAAACTGGGTAGAATAAATGTAACCCTCAGCAGTGGTATATGCTGGAATAATTCTATAACCACAAATCAGACAAAGCTGGAAAATTAAAAAGAAAAAAAAACCCCAAAAAACAATGATTCTTAAATGTACTTTGACTTTTATTTCACTGCAGATAGGATGAACCCAGGATATTCTATGCTTTGTCTGGTCAAATTCATTTCATTTGTTAATATAAACTGTAAAGGAGACAAGAGCACAAGATAAATGGTCTGGGGCACCCGGAGGCAAACCTCATATATTAAAGTTGCTCAAAATTAAAACACGTGGTAATGCACAAAGCTGAGGCGTCCTTGAAATCAGTCAATCTGACCAAGATGACGTTGTTTCTTCTTACAGTGGATTCAGGTGGTCTGACCCCAGAAGTGATGTCACTGTGAGAGAGGTGTCAATCTTCCTTTCTGCAGGAGGGGAAGGAGAAGAGCGAACATTACACAGTGCCCCCTCATGTCTCTGTAGTAAATTACACTCATGCAAGCCTTTAGGTTGTTCTGCAAGCACACGTGTGCAATAACGTTCATTCCAGCATTTCAGGCCTGCAACACTTTTCAAAAAAAAAAGTTGGGACAGTAAAGCATTCACCACTTTGTGATGTCACCATTCCTTCTTACAACTCTTAAAAGACAGCATACCAAGCGATGAATCATTTCAGGTGTCATTTTGTCCCTTTCTTACTGCAAACATATCTTAAGGTGTGCAACAGTACGGGGTCGTCATTGTCACATTTCTTGTTTCAAAATTCTTCACACATTCTCTGTCTGGGACAGGTAAGGACTGCAGGCAGGCCAGTCCAGTAGCCGTACTCCCTTCTTCCAGCACCATGTCTTTTGTGTGCAGAATGTGTTTTTTATTGTCTTGTTGAAGAATGTACGGATGTCCCTGGAAAAGATGCCATCTTGAAGACAGCAAATGTTGCTCTAAAATCTCAATATACATTTCTGTATTAATGCTGCCATCACAAAAGTATAAATGACCTTTGCAAAGGGCACCAACACAACCTCATACCATGACAGACTCTGCAGGCTTTTCTACTTGTTGCTGATCTGGATGGTCCTTTTCGTCTTTGGTCCAAAGCACATGGCATTCATTTCTTCCAAAAAAGATTTGGAATGCTGACTCGTCTGATCACAATACACATTTCCACTGTGTGATGGTCCATCCCAGATACCTCTGAGCCCAGAGATGTCAATGCCGCTTCTGAACTTGCTTAACATAAGGCTTCTTTTTTGCCCAGTAAAGTTTTAAGTGGCATTTGTAAATTTAACTCCATATTGTGGTGCTTGACAGAGGTTTGCCCATTTGGTTATATCAGCTATTGATGAGTGACGGTTCTTGATGCAGTGCCTGCCGTCTGAGGGATTAGAGATCATGGCTGTTCAGCTTAGGCTTGTGCCCTTGCCATTTACGCACTGAAATTTCTTCAGATTCCTTGAATCATTTAATGATAATTTGCACTGTAGAGGGAGAAATAAACAAATCCCTTCCAATCTTTCTTTGAGGGACATTGTTTTTAAACATTACAATAATTTTTTTACTGGAGATCCTCAGCCCATCTTTGCTCCTCAAAGACAGCCTTTTGTGGATACCAAATCAGGATTACAATGACCTGCTCACATCACCTGTTTGAAATCACATCATTATTTAATTTTTTTTTACATCATTACTGACCCTCATTTGCCCCCATCCCAACTTTTTTTGGAATGTATTACAGGCCTGAAGGGCAGGAATGGATATATATTAACAAATAAAATAAAGTTGACCAGGCAAAACATGAAATATCTTGGATTCATGCTTTCTGCAATGAAATAAAACACAAAGGAAATTTAAGAATCACTGCAGATTTATATTATTTTTCATTTTCCATAAAATTGTTGTGTATGAATGTAGCATCTATTCAATTCTTTTCATTTGATTACATGCTATGTACATGCTTCACCTCACAAGCTGTCACTGAACAACCAATGTTGTGCCTACAGCAGCTGGGAATTGCTTTGAGAAACAATACAATTATCATCATTTCTTTTTCTTAGAAAGGAGGGAAGGAGCTTCCGTACATAACATAAAGACACAATCACATATCAATGTACTACATGCTCATTGATATCAATGTGCAACACTGGAATTTTTCAGGATGCTGCCCGAGTTCTTCATTGAATTGTCCTCTAGACTCCCTTTGATGCACCCATGACACTGGCGTCACCTCATCTTCAGTACTGTGAGCACTAAGATTAAAAGCACTGAAGTTTGGAAAAATTATAATCACTTCTCAACACTAGAACACCTCAAAACTCACAAAATAGAGGCAAGAAATGTGAAACATATTTTAAAAATGCTAGAAAAATGTTAGAAATCATCTGAAAAATGCCTAAAAATAACTGAAATACACTTCCAAAAGTGTATTAAAAAAGCTTGAAAAGCACCAAATAAACCCTGGGAATTTATAATGCTCAAATATGAAGGGACCCTACAACTGGGGCAAAATGTGAAAGTACAATGTTTACATTTACAAGAAATTAGCACAAAATTGAACACTACATTGAAATGGTGGTTCTGTGCTTGTCACTAATTGTAAGTATGTGGATACAATTAACTCTTAAAAGGAGGATAAATAAAATATTAACTGGTAAAACAAATGTCAAGTCTTTAAAGCAAAGGCAAACACAATTTTTTAAAATTTCTTTTAAATGTACATATATTAGCACACTTAACTGAATGCAAAGTAACAGAACAAAATAGGCCAACTAATAAAACAATGCAGTCAACTAATGAATCCAGCAAGGGGGCCTGTCCTCTCTGGGAATATGTCCGCTACAGCTTGCAGCTTTTCTTAAACCAAAGGTGATATACATACTGTATATATACTGTGGTTAGTCGGCCAGTCTGCAAATATCCATCATGCCGTCTCAGTTGATCAGTAGAAGCAGATCATAGTTATGTGATACAGCATCTGTCAAATAATACAAAGATAACATGACACATGTTTCGCCCTTATTGGGGCTCATCACGTGTACGCACTTTTGCATCCATAATGGGGATCAAGCCTTGGACTCCCTAGTGATGTAGTGTTAATTCTAATATGAAGCAAGATATAAAAAACACTAAAGAAAGAATATAATTAGCTTCTTTTAATATCAGATGACGCTCAAAAGAATACAATTTTCAAGGCAAACTCCTGGCAAAAACACATAGTGGCTGGGTTGCTGCATTCGGCTCTGGCCACTTCGAGGGAGTGCTGGAGATCTGTTTCCTAGGTACGGGCAGGAGTGGCGTCTTCATCCATCCATAGATGAGCTTCAGTTTTTCAGGTCAATGTCAGGGTTTTTATACTTTTCTCATGGTGTTTGGTTCCAAAATATGAACATGCATGGCCTTAATTTCCCCTTTTTAAATAAAACAATTTGTATGGGATATTTGTATGGACTAAACCTCACAGATCACAGTGACACATTTTAAATCTTTGGCTACAATTAGGCACAAGCCCAACCCATTGATTTGCTGGAATAAAAGTCTGCAGCCATAGGTATTCCAGAAGAATGAACTTGAGAACCTTTGAAAACAACAAAATTCCTAAGGAGTTAGCGCCCCCTGCTGGATACAGTAGCTAAAAAAATACATTCCAAAAACTCCAAAATTAAGAGAACAAATTAAACTAACAAGCTTAAAATACCCTAATGCATCAAAAAAATTAAAACCTTAATTCTTAAGAAATTACTGCCAAAAAGCTAACTGCAAAGTCTGAGAGCCAACAACATTTAGGGGTCAGACTACGGCTCAAGGCCTGCTCAGAGATGGATGCCCCAGTGGTAGCGCACGTACAGGATTGTGGGCTCCACGAGTGGAGAACTTTTAAACAAAATGAAATAATTACAGACATGGGAAAAACTATTTGAAAATAATTAGCTAAAAAAGCAACTAATTAAACTATATAATATTTAAACAGTTAAATATAAATTACAAGAACAATAATTAAATTGAGGAAAGTAAATCCAAACAGATTAAAAAAAGTAGCAAAGAAAATAAAACAAAAATCAAAGGGGAGCCCAAGTGTAGTCCAGCCACCCCATTTACAGAATTTTATCTTTGCATTTTTTACTGTTGTCATTTTGTTGTTATGATTTGTTCCTTTTATTTTGTCCGTTATTTTCACCATACTGCTTGTGGCAGCTGTGCCAGATTCTAACCCTGTGGACCAATGACAGTATGTCATGTGGCCTCATTGCACCACCGATATAAAATATGACGATGTGTTTCATTTCACATTCAAATTCTGGATCATCAAAAAAAAAAAAAAAAATGAGGTTGCAATAGCTAGGGCAATGAAAAGGGAAAAACAAAGGAGAATTAGATTAGGCCCTGACCTGGATGTGAAACTCCTGCTTTGAGGTTAAGTTCCTTGTCCTTGTCAAATGACTTTCCTTTTAATCACTGCTGCTAAACAGAAACTTAATATGCCCAGGTCACCAGTCCACCTGTTTCACAAGGTCCAAAGCATTGTCTATGCTACATGCCACTGCTCAAGCTGGCGCCCTAGGAGTAGTCATCTCCTGGGCTCTTAGTATTACATTGGCACACTGCGTTCCCCTTGGTGGAAGTTTTGTGTCACTGCCATTTTATTATTGCCATTGCATTTACCTCCTGTGTTTTTCATTACTGGTGTGGTCCCTGTTGGGCCCTCCTTTACAATAAATAAAATCCTCTACTTGACAAATGATATAAAATGTATTATAATGGTTTACTATATCTCATTTTTCATGAATAGAAGCATTCATGGTTTTGAAAGCTTGAGCAACAGAAAAAATAAACAGTATTAACCCTTCATTTAGACTCTAAAAAGGAGGACACATTCATTACAAAATTAGTTTTCTTTCTTTCAGATTCTGTTATCCTTCACTAATAAACACTTAACCAGTTGTTGTTTATGAAGGCTGATTTGGTTACAGCTTCAGGACTCTGAATTCACATCCTGCCTCAGATTCTAACTGTGTGGCACTTTTATGTTCTCCATTTTCTGATTTTATTTCCTCACACTAAAGTTGCGCACATTAAGTGAAATGGCAAGCCTAGTTATTGTGCAAATCTGTCTGCTCATTCATGAAATGGTGTCCCACCCAAGATTACAGACTACATCTATTAAGATTACAGTGCATGAAATCAAAGAGTGCTGCTGTCATAATGCTTCAGAGTTCAATTATTGGCACGGGTAATGTCTGGGGATTGTATTGACAGGTAAAAGAATGGCACAGTGGCACTGTCTGTGTGTAGTTTACATGTTCTCCACAGGTGTTTTTGTAGGCTTTCTTCCAGGTTCCTTAAATTCCAAGAACAAGTGTGTTAGATTATTTGGCTTTATGTACAGTATGTGAGTGTGTCCCTGTGTAGGGACTGCAATGGGATGGCAACCTGTCCCAGGATGAGTCCTTCTCTCTGCCCATTTCTGCTGACATACTCTATAGTCCGGCTCTCCCAGTAACTCTGAATTGGATTCAGTGGGTTTGGGAATTCAGTGTTGTGTCAATGTCTGTGACTTCGAAATACGAGCATACAAGGAGTGTTTATGAGCAAGTGAGTGCACCCAGTAGTGGACGGATACCTGTCAGAGCTGACAGAATAGGCTCTCCTGACCCTGTGTTGAAATAAAACAGTTTAAAAAAATAATAATTAATTACGTGGATTTTTCTGATATGCTGTCTGAAAGTAATTCTCTGTTTTTTTTTTTTTTTTGGTTTTTTTTTTAAAGGACATGGACCATTTTCCCACGTTTTTGATGGAGTTTTCCTTAAAGAATACAAGGAGATACCCTGGAAGGTTCAGTATTTTAAATGTTTTTCAGTTGTTTTAGTAATGCAACATTGTAGGCATTTGTAAACAGTCATAAGCCAAGTCTTTAATATTTTTAATGTTTTAAAAACAGAGATAAAGCTTACATCAAGATGCTGACGTTTAGTTATCTTCTATGAATAATCAGGCCCTTTTCTCTAAAAGATTACTAGATTATAACACACTGCCTTGGAAAGCCGGGCTAGCTTTTGCCCAAGATGTTTCCTTTCAAGTTTTACTTTGTGAAGGAGCTTATGAGAGCTAAAACAAAATGAGCTGCGGCTCAATGGCAAACAGCACTGCATCACAGCTGCAGGACAGTGGGCTTGAATCCAGGCCTGAGCACTGTCTGGGGGGCTCCTGCATGTTCTCCTTTGACATCATTTTTTGTATCTGACCTGGTGGGAGTCTATTAGGTTAATAGGCAACTTTGCCCGAGTATGAATAAGTATGAGTGCTCTTCAGTGGACTGGTGCCATCCTTGAGTGTCTCCCAGCTGGAAGCAGCAGCTCCTCAAATCACTGAACCAGATGAGCATTCTTGTAAAATAACACCTTGCTTATTTTTAAATGAGGGACAAAAAATATCTTTCAATCTAATCTAAATGTTAAAACTGTCTAACTGTGGTTTTACCATTTTCCCAATCACCATACTTTTTTAAAACTGAAAGCCACAAATGTCTCAAGTTGTCATGACACTTTTTTCCTTTTGTGTGTCTTTATATAATATCTAGCCGGCCCTTATCATGGACTACAGGCATAGCACGTAAACTTAAGTTCATAAGCAACATCCAATTCAAATTAATTCAAAAGAGTGTAACTGCAGTCTACAACACCCACTTATGTCACACATACAAGCGTCACTCATGACACATTCACTCAAGGCCGTCATTCTCAAAATGCCCATTAGTGTGTACTAATAAAATGTAGTGCATATCTCATTCCAACAGATGGCACATACAAAACTGGCGCGGTAATCTAATGAAGGTAAATTTAAATACAAACAAATTAGAAAATATTTACATAGCCCAACAATCAGGTGTGTTCAGGGTCTAAGTTAACTGATTTAAAGTTTGAACATTTCACATTTTTTCAGTTAATCATTTATCACAGTTTTGTTTATTAAGTAATTTTGTTACAATGAGCCATATTCAAAACTAACAATGATAACAGAGTGTAACTCCAAGTGTTAATAGCATATTACAATAGAGTTTAAAATGTAGCTTAAATAGGCTTGTGGTGGCTTAACAGTTTTCATAAACAGCAGATTCCAATTTGAATGATATAAAAATGCCATTGATTAATGTGTGTTAGTTGTGGAGGTCTGTGACTAAAATCACTCTTAGTATCACCATATGAAAGGAGAAAAGCAACTGAAATAAGTTCCTCAACTAGCTATTAATATTAGTTAAAACCAGTAGTTCATTAAAATTGTATAAGCGGGTTAGAAAATGACTGACTTGGAAAGGAACTGAGTTATTGTATAATGGGGATCGTAAAGGTGACAATTCTCTTAAAGATGTTAATTCAAGTCTGTTACACAGAAGCAAAAGCAGATTTTAGGGTACTCATCAACCACGACCCCAGCTGAGTCTGTTGTATGACCCACCACTAAGTGACTCTTTTGGCACAGACAAGCTCTAATCCAGCTCTGTCCTTGCTCTTCATGCACACCACAGCACATTTCTTGTTGCATGTCTGATCTTCATCCCTCATTTCAACTACCGTTGAATTTCTAATTTATATCATGTTGGTTAGCTGCTTCTTTTCCGTGTAATTAATTTGTTCAAACAAGATTTAGCTGCTGCTTAATAACATCGGTTCTTTACAAAAATAATCTGGAGATAATAACATTAGTTCAGTCAAGTCAGTCTTTTATGTGCATACAGAATTGCTTTACTCTTCCATTCATTTCTAGATAAGTGACTTTTTTGTAAGTAAAGCAGCAGGATAAGTGTGCTACTGTATGAGCTGCTTGCATGTGTGCCCCCTTTTCCTTGTGTTGAATTTGATATCCAAGCAGCTTTCATAGTTGAAAAAATGGAAAATATATAAAATATACAAGTTGGTTTAACAGCTCCCAAGGTAAAATCGAAACATGAATGTAAATCACAAATCGCACAGAACATTTCTCAGTTTTAAGATAGACACATTTGCAGATTTGCCAATGGGGGATTTTGAAAATTCAAAACTCTGTAGAGCACAATTTGTTCAGCATATTTCATTGAACATTGAACTGTTGTGACAAATCTTCTTGAAGAATAAATGTGCCAAATTTCAACAAAATTTGTCCCCAGAGGGCTGAGCTATTTCATTTTGACAGACAGACAGATATGGCGGTCATAATAGGTGCTTCTTGCATTATATGCAAAAACACCTAAAATAAAATATAAGAGACTGATAGAAGAAGTACTAATCTCATTGGAGGCCATTGATTGTCACACAGAGGGAAGAAGTCTGAAACTTGGGGTCTGGGAGTCTGTATTCTCTTTTTACCTGTTAATAGATCTTATTATTTGCTTACCCAATTTATTCCTGCTCTCATTTTTCTGCTTTAATAAGCACAGACTGACAGAATGCTTGATGTACTTGATTGAGGTTACTACTCCCTCTATCATTCTTTTTTAATCCCTATATTTTCAAAAATGTCCTCTATTAAGTTATAGGGTCAGTTTTTCTGTTGCCTCAATAATGCAGTATTTTGTTATAGTAATCTCAGTAGCAGTGATAATGTTTGCTATAAGTTATCTATTGGAATGAACAATGCAATGCACTTTATTTACTACATGTATTCCAAAATACATTCCAACAGATGGCACATCACAAACATTAATGTTGAATAAACCCAATGTTGTCCAAACCGGGAAGATAAGCCAATTACAATAAAGTCATTGTTGTGTCTTTTTTCTAACACTTTCTTTACCTGAAAGTTAATAGTGCTGTCGATCTTTCTTTTTTACTCAATACAGTGACTGCCATTAATTCATACTGAAAATGAAGACAATGGGTATGTCATGAGTGATATCATCAGGCTTGTAGTGATTGACATCAATGTGCATGTCGAGAGTGACGTTGTTAGATGAATGCTGCAGTTAGACCTGGACAGAAATCATTTTAAATTATATTTCTTCCTCCCATAAAAGTCAGGAGATCATAGTATGAAAAGGTGAGCCATGTGTTAACTGTGACAGATGGCTGCTAATCTTCTGAGTTCAAATTCAGATCATTAAGTGTCAATTTACTTTAAAAAAACACCAAACATGTCAACTATATGTCATCTATTATGAGCCTTGACATGCCTGATATCTCTTGGTGATAAGAGCCCCATTATGCACTCAGTAATTCATTCTCTCCGTTTGTACAGCATGAAAAAGGTTCATGTGATATGTTTGACCACATGTACAAAGACAATAACTTGAAGGACTGCTTTGAGGAATATGGACTGGAAGATGAACATCTAGACTTCATCAAGGACATGATTAATGTGGTAAGATAACATTCTTTATGTAATGTGAAATCAAAAGCCTAAGAATATTCTTAAAAATGTTTCATCTGTTCACCTAAATTAGAAAATCAACACCATATTGAGACCTAAGAAGAGAATTATTAGAATAATAACAGTGGAGCCATGCATGTACAAATAAAAATTGCCATTTAATTTAAAAAAAAACAGTAAATATTTCGAAAAGGAATATGTAAAGCAAACATATTGGTAATCAAACATTAATTACCATTTAAAGTAGAGTAGATTCCTGAGGTATATCACTGCTAGTGCAAATGTTTAGTGTAAGCTTTAATAAAGCTGATAGAAACATGATTTTTAAAAGGATACTGTAGTATGAATGGTCACTTAATATAGTCAAGTGACTCTTGGCAATAGATAAGAAATAAAAACTCTGCTGTTCTTAGAGTTCTCAGTGGTCCAACAAACCCGACCTTTAAACTGTCATGAGACTGAAAATTAAAATGCAGATTTAGATTCAATGTATACCATAACAGTGAAACTGTGATGGGACTCTGACTAGTTGTCAAATGCCACTGAAACTGCATTTAGCAACCCCAAAAATCACCACATTCTCATACTATACCTGTTAGTTTGATTTTGAGTTTTCAATCGAGCACCACAGTCTCTTCACCTCACAAGCTTGTCTGTGGCATTCCATCCCCTCTCCCCAAATGTGTCTTTGCTTCTTAGTTATCTCAGTTTGATTGTTTCACAGATTGTAAGAGAAATGGGGTTGATGTGGGGAATATTCTTTATATTTTCATAACATAGAAATAAAAACTCTCAGTGATGTGTCAATGGCATTGTTTATAGGCTATGTCTCATACTATTAAAACAGTACCGTAACAATCCAAGGTATGGCAAATGAAGGACTGAGAAACATCCACAAGCAGGTGTTTAATAGTCCTTAAAATGGCCATTTTTGTCTTTTTTTAAGAAAGGACACTGATCAGCTTCTGTTGTTAGCCTTTGAACACTTTGCTCTTGCTCTTCAAAGGTAATGACTGTCTTCACAAGCCTTCACTCCCTCACTGGCCGTCTTCTTTCCTTTGTTGTGTCAAACCTGTTCATCGAGTCTCCTTTTTAGCTCCTTCACTGCTCACAGACGTTTTTCGCCTGCCTGTTTTCTCACAGGTTGAGTTGCTACAGTATACTAAGTAATGGGTGGAATATCACTTGCTGCAGAATTAGTGCTTGGATGAACTCAGCTATTCCTACAGCAACCCATCACATAAACATCTAAACAACGTAAACTGAATCACAATCCACAATTTAAGAAACACTTCTCTACATTTGTGTTTGCATTGTGATTGTTTGATTGAGCTAACTGGTTTGCTAAAAACTAGAAAAAGTATAAAATTGCACATTTTTATTTTGAATCAGAAAAACCAGAATGCTCTCTTTGGAAGTGTATTTCATTATCAAGTAAATCTAAACCAGTCAATGAATACATATCATTCAAGTAGAATGTCATGGTTTAACTGCTTATCTTCTAACACACAGTACAACTAAAGAGGCACTCAGCTAACCATACAAACAAGGATAACATTACACAGGTTGGTCTGAAATTCTAACCCAGCCCATGTCTGTCCATGTCCTCCTGATCTCTGACCCTAAATTATCTCGTCGCTCACAGCATGGACTACTTGCAACAAAAGGCTGATAAATGGGTCAACAATAAGGCTTACAAATGGGTCAGGTGCCCTCTAGTGTCCGTGACTTTGAATTATAAAGCACAAATTTGCTGGATCAATGTGCATTGATGAGCCACATATTACAACTACAAGGAATTTCTGCTTCTCAGATCAAGTATCATTGTAGACTTATTTAATGTAGCAGTGCTGCAATATTTGACCCATTTTTATTGGCTTTAAGAATGTTTTGCAATCACCCTCTAAAACAGGCCCTTTCTATTCTCCGTTCATGTTAAATAAATCAGTATTCATATACGATATTAACAATGTTTCCCATATTTGCGGCAGTAGTTGTAAACACAACCTAATCAGAAGTTTGCATTTATTGATTATTAATGCAACTACAATTTTAAATTGTACATTTTTATCTGAACTAAAATACAGTATGTCATAATGGATTATTCTTACATTATTCAGTCTGCTTATTTGATTGCTTTTTTGTTATTGTATGCCTCCTGTGAGCAAATACTAGAAAGCACTTCAGGTCCAAATGCCTTTGTAGATGCTACAATGAAGACAATTAAACATTCACTTGGCAAAAATGGTGTCAAGCTGTTTTTGTTCCTTGTGGAGAGAGAACAAGTTTCAGACTGGAGCATCGGGCATTCAGAACAATCGCTGATACCCAGTCACTCATCAGCAGACAGCCTTGCACTGTAGTGACTTTGTTTATTAGGAGTTGCTGGCCCAGTAAATAACAGCACCATCATTTATTTACTGTATACAGCACATTTTCATACAGTGGTGTAGCACAGTGATTAACAAATACCAACAGAAAAATTACAATAGAAAGTAAAACATCACAGATGATTATAGTGGCAAAAGTGAGTGCTTGATCTGATAACATACTACGGTCAAATGGCCTGGAAGGAGAGGAAAACAAAACTCGATTTGGAATGGACGCTGGATAAAATAAACCAGAGTTTCCACGTCCAAAAGACCACTCAGCTCCCGTGAACATTGTACACTACTAAATATGACAGTTATTCTTTACTAGCAACATAAGATGCAGCACCCTTGAGCTTTTAATGCAGTAGGTGTCATCTAAGCTGTGGCAGCCTTCATCCTTTCTAACACTGAAGGTAGCAGCAGAGTTATTTAGCCAGGTGGCAGTGGCACAGGGCATTACCACATGATACCGAGAAAAGTAAAGATAAAAGGTAGCAATTGAAAACTGGCAAAATTAATAAGGATGATTAGCCACGGTGAATAAATACTTAAAATATGCAATGATCAAGGTTTATTGTTAGCCTTATAAAGTTGATGTTTTATAAATAAATTAAGAAAAGGCCAAATTAAAACGGTGTGTTTTTAAAGTCTTCACATATGCAACAGTACAACGCTAAAGTATGTCTGTTGATAAAATATTCCAGATGCAGGGACATGCAGTCAGGGGAGGCAGGTGTCATGAAAAGTAAAAAAAAACTCATAATGATAACATAAAATAAGTGTGTCCGCTGGTCTATACTATAAATTTGTTTTCTGTCTGATTCCAAAATCTTTAATCATTTTTATAGTCAAAATCGCTGAATTGGTGGATTTCCAGTTCAAATACAGGAGAGAAACGTGAGATGCGGTAGCAACGAGCCTCACCTCACCTCACTTTAGACCGCACTCTCCCTCACACTCGGGGTTGATGCATGCAATTGGTGTGTGTATGTTGCTGTCTCCCTGTATGTCGCCAAAATAATTATTGCAGACACGTTTATTATACACTCTGACTTTCCACAGTCTGGCTAATATCTTTAATGAAGGTGTGTGATATATCTAGTCTTGCTGATCAGACATAAAACCGCAGTGAAAAGGCACAAGGTGAGGCAGACTGAAGAGGGCGCATGTGAGCCCAACAGGTGCTCATTGCTGCTGTTCTTCTGAGCAGACGCTCTGGGCGCCAATAAGTTAGCGATATCAGAAAGTCAATTGCACTGCAGCGGGCAGTGTATTTTTATATTTTGTTCTGACTGACTGCCAAAATGGAAGATTAAGAATTTTAAAACTAAAGGAAAATAAGCTGGACCTTTACAAGAAATTGATGGAGATTATTGTGGAGAAAGATAGGCACATGGACTCCATTTACAAAAAAAAGGTAAGACCATAAACAGTTTTCAATTTTATAAAAAATGGGATCAGACTAAGAAAAAAACAATGCAACATTTAAAAACTTAATTTTGGCCTTAAATAAAATATTCTTTTGTTTTTCTTATTATCCTTTAGTTGTACAGTCTGTATTGAAATGAATGAATTGAATGAATTGAAAATGAATTAAAGCATCAGAATTAAAAACTTTTAAAAACAACTAAATATTTCAATTAAGGTCAAAATTGAATTCTGTTTTTTATACACCTATCTATACTCTCATTTGTATTGAATGAATGTGAATTGTGGAATTGCAACTGCAAATTTAGAACACATGGAGGTTGCAGAGCAAATGCGCTCTCTCCACTGTCTCTCGCCGCTATAAATGTTATTTCTTAGCCAAATATGCGCCTTACCTATGTGTGTATAAAGAATGCTGATAAGATATGAAACATAACCAGGAGTCAATGTGTATGCTGCCAGCTGAATAGTGAATAAGCTACTCTTTTGAGTTCATGGATTTGTAAATCTGAAGGAGTCAGTGCCTCACCAGCCGTGAACCTCACTGCATGTCACTGTCCAGATGTGCAAAAAAGCTGCCAAACCAGTCTTTGGTTTCACTCTCAGAGGCCAGTGGTCAAAGATCTGGGGTTACGAGTATGGATGTACAGGACAGCATTTGATCTGGATTCAGCCTAACATCAAAACTCCAGGCATGTGACCTCAAGTAAATACCTCTCTCATGTTTTATTACCTTTGTATACTGGTGACGGATTCTCTTGGTGTTTGAAAAGATGTGATATTAGGCTGTTAATGTCTTGTGACAGTGAGCACTGTCACATTTGGTGATGTCTCTCTAATGTGATTATGAAGCAGATTGTGTGACCGAAGCTGTTGTAGAGCTTCAGATGAGATTGTAAAGCATCTTGAATTGGTTTCCACTTTGCCAAATAAAATACATTTTGTTTGCAATGTGTGACTAGCAGAGGTGCTTTCCCATCTCCCTCACAGCTATAATAACACAAAAAAGGCCACAATATACAGAAATGGTGCATTTATACAACTCAGAGTAAACACAGGTAGGTAAACACATGTGATAATTAAAGTACAAATTAAAAGGAAGTACAGTGGAAACTTGACATATGGGCCTAACTATTACAGGAATTGCTCCCAGTTTATGTGGCGGTGGCTTTCCCACCTTACAGTACCAAAACAAATCATTCAGTCCCTTCCTCACCTCCATCTCTCACCAGCATTGGCCCCTGTTTAAACCATCAGCTGAGTGCTTGTCCTCTCCAAAACTCTCATTTCAGAATTCATCCAGCCTCCGTCCTGGGTATGATGTTAATCTGCATCCAGCCCTTCATGTAGGCCCTCCAACCTGCAGGGGAAAACTTGTGAGATGGTAGCAGGATTGGCACTCCAGCCACCATGAAAAAAAACTCACACTGTTCTATTCCATCTGAACTAGTGTGGTGCTGAGGTGTCACCCGCTGCATGGCTGCGCTTGGGTCCTAATCTGGGATCCTGAATTGGTTTGTGATGTGGTGAGTGTGGCAATGCGCTGTACCACTGTGTGCTTCTAACCTCTGATAGTGAGACAGCTTCATCTCCCCTTCCTGATACCCAGCATTACTTCCCAGATCACAGGTGGACAACTGTTTCAGGCTCTTTTCTTGCCTTATACCTGATGTTGCTGGGACAGGGTCCAGATCACCCCACAACATCCTCACCTCCACTTATTTTCCAATGGAATTGTAGTAAAAATGGAAACAATAAGTTTAGAAAATGTTTTGCTGATTTATTTTATTTCTTAAGACCATGTTAGAATCTTTATACATAATACGCTACACGCTAATACACTTGTAGCTCACAAACCATTTGACCTATTGACCAGAAATTTAGTACACATATACTACGTGACGTCTGCTATCCACTTTCAGGGTGATGATTGACCCCCAAGGTTATTCCTCTTAAATTTTTTTTTATTTTATTCTATTATAGAATCAACTCTCGGCAGAGGCCAGGAGGGCACCGCTCTCATTCCCTACCACCTTCGCTGTCACTTCCCCTCCCTCTTCATATCTTAAGTCATTCTTGAGGCAGATTGAAGACTTAAGTGCCAGCTTATGTAAAAAATTAAGGAAAACGTACTAAGTAATTGCAACACAAACACTGACTTAATCAGTTTTAATGCGAAAAGATGCTGATGGAAGAAGAGAAGAAGCGGGACGCTAGGGTAGAGAAAGGAAGAGCTGCTCAGGAAGCAGCAAGCGCATTAACCTCTGAGCAAATGTACATCCTACAACATGTTGCAAAATGAAACATTTCAGTTCACATTTTCCATAAATTAATAGTAACTTGAATAATCAGCTAAATTATTGTTTTCAAATGTGCAGCGGTAAGTGCAACTCAGAGTCCACTTGCTCCAGCCTCTTATTGTTCTGCTGATTAAACAGGAATCTCTTTTTTTAGGAACGTCTCACAGACGAAGAAATGGGTGAAAAAGAGAAGCCATTCCTATATGAAATTGTTTCCAACAAAAAAACTGGAATTGATGTTGACAAATTTGACTATTTTGCAAGGTGAGAAAGAAAGTATGGTATGACTTCAGTCTCCCTTACTGGGCATGCAGAATAGGAAATGGATAGAAATGCTATAAGACTGGGCTTTGTAAGCTTAGCACATTATAAATGAAATCAGACTGGGGATCAGCAAAAGGGTCTGACTGCAGACATCCACTGTGAGGCCACATCCACAGGTCTCTGGTTACTGAAGTTTCTTAGTAATAAGATATGTTGTTTTCTTTTATGAAAGTGTAGACATGGACAGCTCTACATTATTTCCTATTAACTTTTTATTATTATTTGGTTAATATTTTATTCGCAAATGTTAAAGTTTAGACTGTAAACACTTTTTTTATAATTTTATCACAGAAGGTGCTATGTATTGCAAATCGCTAGAATTGATTAAGTCTTAGAAAGCATCAAAACTACACAAAGCCTTAGAATAAATACAGAATAAAATTTCCACTTTACAGTCTTTCTGTTAAACTATTTTCTTTTATTTTATCCCTGGTTCATATATTCAGTATATCCTTTGTCATTATTGGATCTTATTTAAATTACTAATATTTTTCTTAACTGTTTAATGTTTGACATATATTGTGTGTATACTTATATACAGTGCCACCCCTAGACAAACTGTAGCCCTAAGCAGAAACTTTTTCTTGGCCCTCTACACTCCTCAGTCTCTTCACCTCGCCCCTTCCTGAATTCACTACATTTATATTTGTTATAACAGCTTTTATCTAAACAATAAATATATAAATACATTAGACATATATACAGTGGGATGCAAAAGTTTGGGCAACCTTGTTAATAGTCATTATTTTCCTGTATAAATCGTTGGTTGTCACGATAAAAAATGTCAGTTAAATATATCATATAGGAGACACACACAGTGATATTTGAGAAGTGAAATGAAGTTTATTGGATTTACAGAAAGTGTGCAATAATTGTTCAAACAAAATCAGGCAGGTGCATAAATTTGGGCACCACAAAAAAGAAATGAAATCAATATTTAGTAGAACTGCCTTTTGCAGAAATTACAGCCTCTAAACGCTTCCTGTAGGTTCCAATGAGAGTCTGGATTGTGGTTGAAGGTATTTTGGACCATTCCTCTTTACAAAACATCTCTAGTTCATTCAGGTTTGATGGCTTCCGAGCATGGACAGCTCTCTTTAACTCACACCACAGATTTTCAATTATATTCAGGTCTGGGGACTGAGATGGCCATTCCAGAACGTTGTACTTGTTCCTCTGCATGAATGCCTTAGTGGATTTTGAGCAGTGTTTCGGTCGTTGTCTTGTTGAAAGATCCAGCCCCGGCGCAGCTTCAGCTTTGTCACTGATTCCTGGACATTGGTCTCCAGAATCTGCTGATACTGAGTGGAATCCATGTGTCCCTCAACTTTGACAAGATTCCCAGTCCCTGCACTGGCCACACAGCCCCACAGCATGATGGAACCACCACCATATTTTACTGTAGGTAGCAGGTGTTTTTCTTGGAATGCTGTGTTCTTTTTCCTCCATGCATAACGCCCCTTGTTGTGCCCAAATAACTCAATTTTAGTTTCATCAGTCCACAGCACCTTATTCCAAAATGAAGCTGGCTTGTCCAAATGTGCTTGAGCAGACCTCAAGCGGCTCTGTTTGTGCTTCCTCTGCATCACTCTCGCATACAGCATCTCCTTGTGTGAAGTGCGCCGAATGGTTGAGTGATGCACAGTGACTCCATCTGCTGCAAGATGATGTTGTAGGTCTTTGGTGCTGGTCTGTGGGTTGACTCTGACTGTTCTCACCATTCGTCGCTTCTGTCTATCCGAAATCTTTCTTGGTCTGCCACTCGAGCCTTAACTTGAACTGAGCCTGTGGTCTTCCATTTCCTCAATATGTTCCTAACTGTGGAAACAGACAGCTTAATCTCTGGGACAGCTTTCTGTATCCGTCCCCTAATCCATGATGGTGAACAATCTTTGTCTTCAGGTCATTTGAGAGTTGTTTTGTGACCCCCATGTTGCTACTCTTAAGGAGGAGGGAAATTTACAATTGACCCCCTTAAATACTCTTTCTCATTATAGGATTCACCTGTGTATGTAGGTCAGGGGTCACTGAGCTTACCAAGCCAATTTGAGTTCCAATAATTAGTTCTAAAAGTTTTGGAATCAATAAAATGACAACGGTGCCCAAATTTATGCACCTGCCTGATTTTGTTTGAACAATTATTGCACACTTTCTGTAAATCAAATAAACTTCATTTCACTTCTGAAATATCACTGTGTGTGTCTCCTATATGGTATATTTAACTGACATTTTTTATCGTGACAACCAACGATTTATGCAGGAAAATAATGACTATTAACAAGGTTGCCCAAACTTTTGCATCCCACTGTAAATGAAAGACCTGTGTGTATGTGTGTGTGCATGTATTGAGCAGTCCGTTCTCCTCACGCTCAACCACAGCCACTAGATGGCACTTGCATGCACTTCACTTCTCACTACAAAATACTTGTATGCAGCAAACACTGCCGTGCAACAATGACATCGTATTAATGACACAGATGAAAATACACAACACTAAAAAAGCAAACGCCACAGCTCAGAAATGTGCAAGTGAAACACCTCAGCAAGAGAGGGAAAGGCTTTCACTGCAAACATTGTTTATCTGGACGTATTTTCTCAAGACCAAGATTAAGAGGACTCATATTCCAGTGATATGGCTAAGATATGGTATCACCAGTGTCTTCTTACAAAAGCCAGTGAGGCAGCAAGCACAAGGTGAGGTCATGTCTTCTGCTGACGCCTCTCCGGGTTCATTGCTAGGGAGTCCTCAGGTTGTTTTTTCTCCTGAAGACCACATGCAGCTAGGAATAAATAAACAAAGCAACTTGCATAACAAAGTTAACTATAACTTTTAATGTCAAATACAATTTTTTTTTTAAATAATCAAAACTTGAAATTTAATATTTAGGATTTTTTTCAGTCTCTTTATTGCGTATCACAGCAGCTCATGTCTACATTTTCTGAGGGCAAAGTCCTCTATGAAGTCATCACACAATGGCTTCTATTAAAAGTCTGAGATGATGCTGATGGCAGCCAAGCTGCTTATACTGTATGTTCTTGTGCCATTGATGACCTCAGGAAATGTCTTGAGCTTTTGAAAACTGGTAACTCAGATGGTTGCTACAATCCAGAGGGCAACCCACATATTTGGACTTCAATGGTGTCTAATAATAATAATAATAATAATGGCCCAGGGTATTAAACTCTTTCATTCTTTGTTACATGATACAGCCAACATTACCATTTGTGACCTGTGTGGTGGATGGCTGGGGACCCTACCCAGCCAGGATGCCTGGAAGGGACCAGGAGAAAGACAATACCTCCCGTGGGCACCAAGAGGGCAGCCGCCCTGGTTCACATGGGGACCACGATATCAGAGCTTAGAACCTCAACCGTGTTGGGACCCATGGTCACTACCAGGGGGTGCCCAGGGGATTATAGAGCCTTGGATTGCTACACTGCTTCCACATTCAGTAGTGTTGCCGGGAGAGATTCCAGGTGCTCATGCTGCACTTCCACCACACCAGGAAGTGCTGCCAGAAGATCATCATGATGCACCTGGAGCACATCCGGGGTATTATAAATGGCGCCGCCTCACTCTAGTAGCTGAGCTGGAGTCGGGAGGCAGAGGACGGAGCTTGCGAGTGGAGGAGTGAGGGCAGCAATAGAAAAAAGAGAGAAAGAAAGGACAGAGTATTTGCCTGATTTGAGCATGGTGAGGTGCTATACATTGCAAGGAATTATTAAACGTGTGTGTTTTTGGACATTTGGTGACTGTCTGTACAGGGGCTGAAATACCACACCTGTGATACAAAAACAAAAGCAACAATTTTGATACTACTACCACTATTACTTATAATAATAAAGATAATAACATAAAGCACATCAACTACTACTGTTACCACTAATAATAATACATACTAATTCTACTACAACCAATTAATGTAATATAAAAAATACCACTACTACTACTAATATTATATAATTATTACTATTAATAATATGTAAAACATCTCTATTTCTACTATTAATATTATATAAATACTTCTACTACTAATAATAATAATACATAAATGCTACTACTACTAATAATAATAATATATAAAATGCCACTTTAACAACTACTAATATACGTATACAGTTAATGTTACTC
Source organism: Polypterus senegalus (assembly GCF_016835505.1). NCBI lineage: Eukaryota > Metazoa > Chordata > Cladistia > Polypteriformes > Polypteridae > Polypterus > Polypterus senegalus. Next base: position 25,146,029 of record NC_053169.1, on the reverse strand, counting down.
AGTTGGACACTGCAACATCAGATAATATCTGTTAAACACTCGATATTAAAACTTTTATACCACTAATTTTATGTAACATGTGAAAAGCATGCCTCCGGACACAGACAGACAGACAGATACCAGAATGTCCAAAATGTACACGTTTATTAATTTCATAGCACCACAATGCCAACTGTCTCAATTTTTTTATTCTCTTTCTCTCAGTGACCTCCACTCCCCTCCTCGCAAGCTTCGTCTCCTTCCTCCCAACTCCGGCTCCTCTTCTGGAGGGAGGCGGCCCCTTTTATAATGACCCGGATGGGCTCCAGGTGCTCCGTCTGATGATACTTCCTGGTGTGGCGGAAGTATCAGGAGAGCACCCGGAAGCACTCCGGGTGCCCCTGGGATTTTTTCTAGCAGCACTTCCTGGTATGGCAGAAGTGCTGCCATCCAGGGTTCCAACAACATCCGGGCGCCCCCTGGCAGTGACTCCGTCTTCACACAGGGTTCAGCTTCACAGTACAGAGAGGCCTCCCTCCTGCTTTCCAGGGAAAGTATTGTCCCATTTCCAGTCCCCTGCCTCTTCCGGCATCCCGGCGGGGCAACGTTCCTGGGTGTCTATGGCACTGCCTAGCTGAAGTCCGTAGGACAAAGCGGCCTGTCCCACGAGGGCTGGTACATTCTGAGGCAGGGGGTCGGCATAGTGCAGTCCACGGTCCTGTTCTGCAAAATAAGCAAAAGGTGTGGAGACGCTGTACTGACACCCACTCCAGGTATCCTCTGTACTGCCATATGAACAGTGTCTACACGTGTGCCCAATGCCGTGGCACTCGTAACACCGCCGCCCTCTTAATGCCCCATCCCTAGGGACATTAAAACAATCGGGATATCTCTGCTCCACCTCTCTTTCAGCCAGGTTTGGGGCTTCTCTCCACACCCATGGAGAGTGCTCTTTCAACGTACGTGAGCTCTCAGGCTCACGTTTCCGTCTTTCTACAGGGCCTCCCTTTAGTTTGGGGTGCTATAACAGCCTGGATCCCTTTATGGAACAAAGAGGGACCCTGTTCTGCTTGCACTCCTTTCGATCAGGTTACGAGTGCTGCAGCTTCCTGGAGGGGGGCGGTCTGCATGCCGACACATACTAGCCGGCACCTCCCCCATGCCTCAGCTCCCACTGCATGCTCGATACTCGTCCCCCGATCTATGGTATGACGCCCTGCTACTTGAGTCCCACGTTTTGGCTCCCCTCTTTCCTTTCCGGTACCGGTAGTACTCACCTGTACCGTATCAACGCTCTGGCTGAAGAATCCTACGTCATACTTTTCCCCCCCCACTCCTTTATGGTCATTAGGGAAGTCTCTGTTTTCTTCTCCAGCCCGTCAGTCACCTCTCTCATTAAGCGCAGGACCTGCAAGAGCAACTGTACGGGCCGAAGGGCTTCCTCCAGCTCCTGTACAGCCGCCAGCAATAACAAAACATCAGCCAATGGTGGACTTACAGTTCGCTCGTTCCTCCTGTCCGGATGTGAGCCATGGAGCTCCTGCGCATGCTCCGTTGGGACCGTGTCCATTCCAGGATTGACGTTTGTTAGTCCCGCCCTCGGCCACTCACCAGTGGGTACACAACACACTCCATCCAATCCCGTGCCTGTCTTTGGGAGGGACTTCCAGTCCTCCAGTGCTCGCTCCACCCTTTAAGAGGACTTGGTCGGGGAAGAGTCTTTGGGTAGTTTCTGCCCCGCAGCCCTTCTGCAGTCAGTAGTGACTCCTCTTCATCTCCCGTTGCTGTCTCGCCATCACTCCATGGGTCGGCATACTTTGGCCACAGAAGCGGATCCGGGCATTCCCCTTTCTATAAAGCAAAACCAGGGAACAGCAGGGCAAGCCCCGCTAGGCATATCGCCCTTATGTGCGAGACTAACCCCCTAGATCCGTCATCCCGAACGTGCTGCAGCCGGGTGGCCTCTTCCGCTGCTCCGCCAACCCATGCGTCCTCAAAGACGATGCTTGGCCCAGGCGGCGCTACCTTCAGGGTGCGTTTACCCTTCTTCTTCCCCATCGAGCTAACCGTCTGTTAGGCATGGACCTCCGCAAGCATCTTGTCGAGCTGTTGACCCAGGTATGCGTGCCGCGATGTGTGTGCGTCTTCGTCTACTGTGTGGGCTGCCTTCACAAAATTATTTTTAAAGCGGGGTCCCCACCTTATAGCAGGCGGAGGGCCCCACATTGGGCATCATTGTGAAAAGCATGCTTCTGGACACAGACAGACAGACAGACACCAGAATGTCCAAAATGCACATGTTTATTAATTTCACAACACCACAATGCCAACAGTCTCAGTCTTTTTCTCTTTCTCTCAATGACCTCCACTTCCCCCCTCACAAGCTTCGTCTCCTTCCTCCCAACTCTGGCTCCTCTTCTGCAGGGAGGCAGCCCCTTTTATAATGACCTGGATGGGCTCCAGGTGCTCCGTCTGACGATGTTTCATTCATTCATCCTACAGAAGGAAAAGAAAAGAGTACAGAAATCTAAAACTAGATCAGGACAGCTGACAATCTTACAATTGAACAGGCCAGATCTTACAGTGGTGGTAAACAGCTGCCCTGACATTATATACTGAGTTGGTTATCCCCTATGGTGTAATGTAGCTGTCATTTTAGATTTCTGAAATGATATAAGAATGCTAGTCTAACAATAAAAATTGAAACACAATAAATAATAAATAACTCAAAAGCAGTACAAAATGCCCTCGACCAGCTGATGCATCTGATATCAATAAGCATCAAAAGCTAGTTTACTGTTCAAATTAATTTCAAATGGTTTTAGAAAATGTTATATTTTTAGGCAAATTCAGGCATAAGAAGGAGTAGTCCTTGATGTTCTCTTGGATGTTGTAGGATCCAAAATTGGGCTTCTGTGCTGGAAACAGCAAGTTCATAAACTGGATCATTATATGGATGGATATCAGTCAAGGTTTTTATCAGAAAATTGGACATGTTAAACTAAGTGAATGATTTCTATAAGGTTTAAGGTTCTTCTATTCAGCTGTTTCTATAAAACAACCTTGAACTTATTGCTTTTTATCTTTGTAATTGTTCTAAAATACCAGGCAAATGGAGAAAGCATTTGAAACATTAGATAAATTACCATTTCCTTCTGCTTGTGCTAATAAATAAAATGTCAGTATTTCTGTTCAGCTAACCAAAGTTCACCAGTAGCCAATGAATTGCACTTTGAATATTGAAGAGTTCTGCCAATCACAGATCGACCAAAATTATTGTGATGTATTTCAGAGACTGCCACCATTTAGGGATGCAGACAGTCTTTGACTACCAACGATATATTGAATTTGCTCGAGTTTGTGAATTTAATGGCCAGAAGCATATTTGCAGTCGAAAGAAGGTAAGAAACTTTACATTTCTTTCACATTTATTTATTTATAATTTATAATGTATGATTAGAAAAATTTAGATTGTGGATACCTAGAGGTATGTCCCCATCACTTTTTTAAATTGTCACAGACATATTATCAATTAGCTGTATAAATTTTCAAGAGACCCCCTCATATCAAGCACACAAAATAATAATTGGTATCTCAGCATTTTTTAAGGGCATCAATATACTGTATTCAGTTCTCAAGGTATTTTTAGTCACTTTGATTAGAATTGTATAAATTATTGTAAATCCAGACTTAAAATTCCCATCTCAAAGTAGAATTTATTTCTGTCACGTTCACACTGCCTAACTCTAACTCTTTAAAAGAAAATTTACCCCTCTGTATATAAACATGAATGTAATATGTACTGATCCCCAGTGAATGCTTTTTTGTGAAGCTCCCACAGGTTCTGGATCCACCAACTGAGCAGGTGATCTTATGATAAACTAATTTGTGTTTTTTTAAACAATTATAGTGTGTTGACAGTCTTCCCTCTGAATGTGTGTAGGATTGGGCGGTCAACTAGTCAAATGTTGCAAATTAATGTGTTTTCAATTTCTGCAAATGATCTACTTCAGGAGGCTTTTAACTTGTATGAACTGTTCTCCATTCGCAAATCGCTCTTCAAGAGAGCTTGTCACCACAAAACAACAAAAATTATTGAGCACATGTAAGTTATGAGAATTTGTACTTAATGTTACTATTACAAAGATTGTTTAAAGAGTAAAAATGCATGTCTGTTATATCAGAGTGACACTCTGCCTTTCCAGACCAGTTACTGTTTGGTCTCCTAACTCATCACCATATTAAGTGAGTGATTAATTTCAGTTTGTTTCATTAAATTTGTCTCGTTTCAGTGATGCCAATGAGAATTTGCTCCAACATTCTGCATAGTCTTAGGGTGATGAATTATGTGTTAGTCAGCATTTATCTATTGTAGTTCTCTCTTCTAATTTGGTTTGAAAAAAAGAAATCTTTCTGTGTAAATAAAATTGAACTGGAATGTGAGCCAACCCGTCAGCTTGTGAATATCATTCAGTGGTCAGGGAAACATAAAAAAAGGAAGAAAACAGAACTAGAATTTATTCATGAAATATTATTTATTTTACTTAGTTAATTCTTATTTATTCATGTTACAAACCCATTCATTTAGTGTATTATATCTACCAACCATACCCATTTACTGTAGTATTTAAGAATTTGATGATCACATTTGTACTTACAAAAGCAGCAGAGACATGTCCTCTGTATGTTCACATCTGGCAGCCAGTGTTATTAAAATTATTTTAGAGTAGTTTTATTAGTAATGTGAAGTAAATCATAAAGTCTAAACTGTTCATTCTTTTTGATAGGATTTGTGAAGCTCTAGTGTTAGCTGATCCAGTTCTGGAACTTTCAGACAGCATTAACATATGGAGAAATACCAGACTCTTACAGGTAGGAGGACCAATAAAGGATGGGCACTGTCTTTAGAGCTGTAGCCTCACAGCTCCAGTCGTTGTCTGTGTGGTCTGTACATCCTCTGCATGTCCTGTTTTTGTCCTAAACACATGCTGGTTAACGTGATTGGTATGTGTAAGTGTGTCCTGTATGAGACATGGGTGCTGCTGGGATGGACTGCAGCTTCCACATATTTAAATATTTAAATATTTTCCCCACAAAATAACAGTGATCAGGACATGGAAGCATGCATGATTGGAGGACAGAATAAATATCTTTTTTGCTTTGTTAAAAATTTGCCATTTGGTCATCTCCAGGTGTTCAATTTTTTGTGTTTGTTTATTTAGATGTCAGTGGTTGTAAAAGTCAGAAAATGATAAGCAATGAATGGATGCTACTTTTAAAACAACCACACTTTAATGATTTTCTAAATGAATACCCCACACACTTTTTTCACACATATAAAATTCTATTTTACCTAAAACATTTTCCAGTAAAGTCTGATATGTGTATGTGTATGTTTATTTTCAAACCCTGTTCTTATTACAGAAGGGTTAAAGTTTATTCAGTAGCTAATGTATAAGGCAAGAACCAGCCCTTGCCAGGAAGCCAGTTCATTCCCACACCTCACACTCACTCCTACTGGCCAGTCGCCTTTGAAAGAGATAGAAAGAGCTGAAGCTGGCAAGAGAAGGACATGCAAATACCACCTGTGGTGACCAGGCTAACAACTGACCTCTGTTTTGGGATGCAGGAGTCTTACCATCGGGCCACTATGTGACAGTGCAAAGATATTAATCATGAAGATTTGGGGATTAATAATAAGGAAGTTCTGAGACTGGTTTGTGGTCATTGCTGCAGGGATTCCTGTAGCTTGTTTCAACTGTGTCAGGAAAATTTGGGTTAAAAATTTTATGTAGTACCTTGACCTTTCACACTATGACAAATTTATGGATTATCTTTACATTTCACAGATAATGTCTACTATGAAATACTGTTTTACAAAGGCGAAGAAAATGACATGAAAAAGGCCAAAGAAATCTTACAGAGGATTGAAAAAAGACAGCTGTATAAGATGGTGACTGAAGTTCTCCTTGACCAAGATGGAACGGTAATCACAGCATGCAATGCAATGCACAATGGTCACTAAAACAACCAAGTAAAGCAATGATAGTTTGCAGTGGCTTTCTGTTTCTGAAAATGCCAGTATTTGCTGTAGTTGGCCTGATAGATGGTAGATAAAAAACATGAAAAGGTATTTCACTCTCCTGTTCTTACCAAACTGTTTTCTATCTATTTCATTCATCAATCCATTAATCCTTTGATGGTAGCATCACCAAAGTACCATTTTATGCTCTGTTTTTGGATGGTCACCTCCACTTTGTGACCCTTTTGAAGGCCATACTGTTTACTATTACTATGCTAGTTTCCATTCCTGTGAAATTTTGAGTCATTTTGTCTCACTTATAGAAGATGGTGGCCTACAGCCTCCAATATCTCAGTATTGGATCTTCCTCAAAAAAACCTTCATGGTGTTAGTGAGGGCCAGCCCTCACTGACTTAGTATAAACGTTTGATTTAGCATTTTGGTTTTGATAAAATGATAAAAAAAAATATCTTATTATGGTCTTTTCAACTGAGGCTTCTCCTTTGATTGTGATTCATCTGCTTCAGCCCGGTGTCTGTCCAGCTCCAATTTATTTTCTCAGCCTCCCAAAATTAACAAAGATCACCTGTCTTTTTAAAGGTGTTCATTACAATCAGTCAACAAAATACTGTAAGAATAATTAGGGGCTAAAATGATTAGGGACCTATTTAACAATTAAACAAGCAATTGTCAGAACAAAAACTTGAGAGGCCATATATATTTTTATATATATATACCAAATACCACTGACTCACTCATCACGAAATCTCCCGAACCATGAGAACTTGGGACTTGAAATTTGGAATGTAGATTACCCGTGGCCAATAAGTGCTTGCTAAGAAACGGTTTTAAAACGTTTTGTGGTCCAAGTGCGTTCTGTCTGTATGTCTGTCCACTTTTCACGGGAGAATTACTTAACGATTTAGATCTGGTTGTTTACTATAATTTGCTTGAACTGTTCGGTTGATTTTGTGACTTCTCTCATTGACCTAAGTACCAGAGTTTGCTTGCAGTACTGATGTATTTATGCAAATCCAAGAGAGTGGCTGTGGGCCCAAAGCAGGGGGGCGGGGCCTTCCTCATTCACTCGGCAGCTTCTGTCCGAGTTGGTCTACGTCTCGCCACTTGTTGGAGTGCATCTTGCTTCTGCTTAGCTAGCGATAGCTGTTTGTTTATTGATTTTTAAAGTTTTCCCTGTTTCACTACTAGTGGGTGGAGCCATGGGGTTACGGCTAGTCTATATATAAAACACTTTAAGTTGTCAAGTCATTTAGTTATGTCTATGCAGATTAGTTTACTATACAATTCTGCCATCTATAAAAAAAGTGCTCTATTCTTTAAATGTATTTATCTAAACTAATAAAAGGCTCAGGGATAAACTAGTGTTTGGCACAAACTCAGCGAAAGTGCGAGAGAAACTTTTAAATGCCGGGTCTGAGCTAACATTAAATAAAGCCGTGGACATCGCAAAATTGCACGAGATAGCGCAAGCACAGCTGAGAAACTTGCATGTACTCCGAGCGGCTCACGTGAACTGACTGTGAACGCAGTACACAGAGAACAAGCAAGATCGCCAAAGAGTGCTGAACAAAAAACGCATTACACAATTGAGAAGGCAGCAAAAGAATATGAAACAAGTGACGCATACAAGCAAGTGCAGCTACTGCGGAAACAAAGCACTTTGTAAACCGTAAGTTTAAATTAAGTTTATAGACAGGCTGCCGCTGGCGTTTGTCACGCGAGATGCAAGTTTAATGAGAAGACGCGGGGTATAAATGAGACTTTGGATCACTTTGTAACGGAGTTAAAATTGCTGGTGAAGGACTGTGTTTATGCAAACGAAGATGAGATGGTCAGGGATAGAATAGTGTTTGGCACAAACTCAGCAAAAGTGCGAGAGAAACTTTTAAGTGCCTGGTCTGAGTTAACATTAAATAATTGCTGGTGAAGGACTGAGCTTATGCAAACGAATAGGAAAGCAAGGTGTAATGCTTAACTTTAAATTAAGTTCATAGACACACTGCCGCTTGCATTTGTTATGCCTAAGGTGAATGCGATATTCGCAAGATACAAGTTTACTGAGAGGACGCAGGGTATAAACAAGACTTTTGATCACTTTGTAACTGAGTTAAAATTGCTGGTGAAGGACTGTGCTTATACAAACGAATAGAAAGCAAATGTTACGTTATTTTTAAAATGTTTCCTTTTCTTTTTTATAACTTCTTTAACACACTTCTTCTCCGCTGCGAAGCGCGGGTATTTTGCTAGCTATTAATAAAAATAAATGACTGTATAGGAATTATTTATCAAATGCAGTGACTTTAATCCTTTATAGTTAGTCCTTAAGTTTAGAATTGATCATATAGTTGAGTTGGCAGTTGACTCATTTTTGCTGTGTTATACAGCACCTCTGGGTTGTGTTTTGTGGCATAATCACACTGTTCTAAATGCTTTTAAATGAAGTCAACTTGATTGACCAATCTAAATTAGTCATGGCTTTGATATGAAGCTGATGTCTTCATTTCATCCCTTATCACTGCTTTTGTACTGTCTCCACTGTATAGGAGAGTGTATTATAATGGGGTTGATATTTTGAATAGGAGTTTTAACCAGAGTATCACTGAACACATTGTGACCATTCCTACTGTTATATTTGTCTCACCTGTTGTCAAGTATAATTTGGAAATCAAACAACCAATTGTGAACAAATTTGACAGTCCTATCACAATCCTGAAATGTTTGAACACTACTTTTTTTGTAAAATATTTTACGTGAAATTATCTCAGTGAAAATTTGTGACAAAAATGTCTTTTCGTTATTTTCAAGGGTGACCAAAAATTAGAAGAGTTGAAACAGATGGCTTTCGACATGTTTATTTTTCAGGTAAATATGTGATTCAGATATGACATGCTACTTGAAATTCTTGACCCTTCCTGAGCAACTGAAGAACTCCTAACATGTCTCTTGGAGACAATATGTTACAAACATTGCTTTTTATTTTATTTTAAAGGATAAAAAAAAATTATTTAAGCTGAAAAAACACTTGACAGAGAAGGTCCCAGACATGTTTGTTTTTCAGGTAAATATGTGATTGGTATATTTACAGTATTTGTTTGAAATGCTGTTGTGTTCTTTTTTGAGCAACTGAGGAAGCGATTAATCACCACCTAGAAGTCCTGACATGTCTCTCAGTGGCAATCTGTGGCAAACATTTGTTTTTATTTTCAAGGATAAGAAAGAAGAAATTTATAAGCACTTGACAGAGCCATTCTCAGACATGTTAAATTCTAAGGTAAATATGTGATTGGGATATCTTCAGTGTTTGTGTTAAATTCTTGACACTTTTTAAGCAACTGAAGAAGTAATTAAATCACCACCTAGAATTCTCGACATGTCTCTCAGCAATAAATTGTGATAAACATGGCTTTTTGTTGTTATTTTCAAGGATGAAAAGAAATCAAAAGAGGCGAAGGATTACATGAAACAGGTCTATGAAATATTTACTCATCAGGTAAATATGTGATTGGGATATTTATATTGAGAAATTCTTGACCCTTTTTGAACAACTGAATAAGTCCTTAAATCCCCGACCATAAATCCTGACACATCTCTTGGCAATAATTTGTGACAAGTGTTGCTTTTTGATGTTATTTTGAAGGATAAAAAAATATTAGAAGACATGAAAAATTACTTGACAGAGGTCTCAGACACGTTTATTGCACAGGTAAATATGTGAGTTGGACATTTACAGAATTAGTTTGTAAATCTTCACCCTTTTTGAACAATTGAAGAAGTTGTTAAATCAACACATAAAAGTCCTGATGTGTCTCTTGTTGAACATTCCTGACAAATATTTGTTTTTGTTTCCAAGGATAAACACAAAATAGAAGAGATTAAAAAATACTTGACAGACAAGATCTCAGGTGTTTTTATTTTTCAGGTAAATATGTGATTGGTATAATTACAGTATTTCTTATTTGAAATCATTGACCTTTTCTAAGCAACTGAAAAAGTCATTAAATCAACACCTAAAAGTCCTGACGTGTTTCTCTGTGATAATTTGTGACAAAAATTGCTTTTTGTTTTTATTTTTAAGGATGAAGAAAAGCACAATCAGTTGACAGAGATGATCTCCAAGATTAATCCTGAGGTACATACAGTATATGAATTGGGATACTTACACGACTTTGTTTAAAATGTTTTTATGAAATTATTTTTGAACACCTGGAGAAGTCATTAAATCACCTGTCCTGACATGTCTCTCAGAGGTAATTTGTGGCAAGCATAGTGTGAAATTAACCCCCCAAGGATGACAGGAATAGTTCAATCAATCCGTCTTTATTCAGTCACAGATGAGTATGTGGATTCCACATTGCAATGCAGAAGAGCAAAGTTCCTCTGTGTCACTGGACTTTTAATAATATTCCTAGCTCCCCTTCCCCTTACTTATCAATAAGCACAATATGTTTGTCTAAGCATTTCATCTTACATTGCATGCATTGGCTAACCGTTGCTATTTTGTGTACATTGCAAAGGGGCCCTAAAGAAGGAAAACTCATGTTTCCTGTGTCTAATGGATGAATTCCATAAAAATAAATTGTTCTGGGTCAGCTTACTGCACCCTGTCTTATGACAGATGCCTGTATGAATAACCTGCCGCTATAGAAAAAACAGCTTTTTTAGTTCTTTTTGTGTGTGTTATGTGTTAGTAACTTGCAAGCAGTTAATATTTTTTTCTTTTACAATAGCTTTTTGTTTTTGTTTTCAAGGATATAATAAACACATTAGAAGAGATTAAACGTTACTTGGCAGATGAGGTCTCAAACATGCCTACTGTACAGGTAAATATGTGATTGGGATATTTGCAGTGTTTAAAATTCTTGACTATTTTTGAGTAATTGAAGGTGTCATTAAATCCCCAACTACAAGTCCTGACATGTCTCTTGGAAATTGTTTTTTTTTTTCAAGGATAAAGTGAAATTAGACAGTTTGATAAAAGACTTGAAAAAGAAGGCCTCAGACATGTTTATTGTACAGGTAAATATATAACGTGAAAATAATGAAAAAAATATATCAGGTCTACTGAAGGATGAAGATGGTTTATTTCTTATCAGTCTGATTTGTACATTTTTGTAATACAGTGATCATTATATATAATTTTTAAATGTGAAAATAGCACTGGGGAGATTAATCATAACTGAGTGTTAATGTACAGCACCTTGGACATGTTTCTTTGAACAACGATCTTTAATTTTCCTGAGGTTATCATGTGAGATTACCAACCCTGCTGTTCTGCACTTTATTCATTGGGTGCTAATAAAAAAAAATGCACAAATGTAATTACATTTTAAAGTAAATTTTATATAAAACTAACTTCTCATGTCAGGACACATATGTACATAAACAGATCACGGCTACTACACTATAGTGTATTCATAGTGATAAGAAAAACAGACTTTTCAGTTTTACAGGCAATTAACATCACAATATGCAGTCTGATGAGTTAGTCACAGAGGTGTATAACTGAAGAACTGGGTAGAAAGTTTCAGAAGATATAAAACGTGTGACTGGAGTTAATCAAAGATTTGTTTTTTTTCTTAGATGGTTTTCAATTCGCTGTATGTGGCGTGTAAAACAGTTTGTTTGTCGTGGATGTGAATCGTTGTATGCAGCATGTAAAACAGTTTCCGAGGGGTTTTCAATGGTCTTAGACTCGGTGGCCGGGTCTCTGTCAGTTGCTCTTGCGACTGGGCACATGACCAGGCAGTGTGTATGCTTCGAGTGCGAGGGTGGACGCGACAGGACCATCTAAAAAAAATCATGTTGCAGCCGTGAATCGCTGTATGCGGCGTGTAGAGCAGTTTGTGAGGGGTATCCCATGGTCTTACAGTTGGTGGGCGAGTCTCTGTTAGTTGCTCTTGCGAGCGGGCACATGACCAGGCAGTGTGTGTGCTTCGAGAGCGTGGGTGGACACGACAGCGCCATCTAAGAAGATTCATATTTGTTGCGGATGTAAATCACTGTATGCAGCGTGTAAAACAATTTGTTGTGAATGTGAATCGCTGTATGCAGCGTGTAAAACGCTGTATTGTATGTTGCCCTCTCCATAGTTACATCTTTTCATTCACCTACAGTCGTATACACAATGAAGTAACCAGTCTTTAAAAAACGAGTTTTTGGTTACGACGCACGACCGCCTGCACCATAGCAAACTGTTTTACACGCTACATACAGCAATTCGCATACGCAACAAACATGTGTCTTCTTAGATGCTCCTGCACTTTGTGCACACCCCCCTCCCACCTCGCTACTACCGTGGTAGGGTGTCTTGCTTGATTATATATAGAAAGGCAGCCAAAACCGCACAGAGCAATGAAAAGTCTTCGTGAGTCACAGCTGCATCTGGACTGTGCAAAGACGACAACGACTCGAGTGACGAGCTGGAGGTAGGCACATGAGCAGGCAGTGCATACTGGACGAGAAATCAGAACACTAGCATGACGGAGGCAGCGGAGTGGACATCCTTCTCCTCTCCTCCTGTTCCACCCTCCGCGCCTGAGTGCCGCACGGATGATTGTGTGTTGGTTCGTTCCGTGCATTGTTACAATATTGCTTTTCTTGCTGATTAATTACATTTCCGATTTTTCAAATGTTAATTTTCTCCCTGTGCTTAAAAATCATTAAAAAACCGGCCTGATTATGCGGCATATAGTACGCAGCGGGTTAGCTAGTTTAGTGTAAATTTCACACAAGCATTTTAATGTTTTTCTTTGCAGAGATAGCTAGAGACACATGGAATAAATTACTAAGTACCGTGGTGAGGAGTAGCATCTTCACAACCCAACTTAATATCATTTTAAAGAAATTAGATGACTGGGATTGACAATCTCTGTACAGCTGAATGGCCTGTTCTCGTCAAATATTTTTCTATTTCTAATGTTCTGATAATCATAACATAGCTTGCTTATTCTTTTTCAGTAATCTCCAAATATCCAGAATAAACTGTATTTAAATTTATTTAAAAGATTTTATAAGTGTTTTGTTTTTATTCTGCAGACTTTCAAAATTGACTGTGGCAAGGGCATGGAGGATCCTATTAAGGATGCTGGATTCTACAACCTAGAAAATCCCAATGTTGCAGTACAAATTGATCGTAATCAGGTATGTTAGCTGTCATCTTCCTAGTGTTTGTATGGCTGCTGTAAGAGACAAATGTAATTAAAATGATTAATGGTATCTATCTTTATACAGATATTGGATGTAATAGTGAAGAATAACACTAACTATATTATTAGAATGTTAAAATACAATTGAAAAGCAGAATATTAATTTTTGGTTTTTTAAACAAACGTTAATTCTAATAATAAGCTATGTTTACAGTACTTATTTTACCAGATATGTTTAACCAATGGCATCAATGTGGTCCGTGCTGGTTATTTAAATCCATCCATCCATTATCCATCCATCCATCCATTATCCAACCCGCTATATCCTAACTACAGGGTCACGGGGATCTGCTGGAGCCAATCCCAGCCAACACAGGGCACAAGGCAGGAAACAAACCCCGGGCAGGGCGCCAGCCGACCGCAGTTATTTAAATACAGGATCAAATAATTATCAACTACGTATTGTCCATTAACACCTATACCTCTGCCTGAACCCTTCGATCGTTTGTCATTTAAAACTTTATAAACAAATACGATTGTTTTAAATTTTGCTTTCCTGTTCTGAATAATAATTGAAATATTTAATAGCGGAAAAAACTTATAGAGTTAGCATACAGATAACACATCTGCCCTTGCAAGGCTCTTTTATTTTATTCTTCTTTGAGCATCACATTTGAGTTGAACTATGTCTCTGTACTCGTAAACAGACTTAAAATTGTGTTTTTGGTATAGAAAGGTGTTATATAAAATATTGATTGTTTGTTTGTTTGTATGTATAATCTCTTTTACATTGCAGAATCCCAGATGAGCTTGGCCCTAACCCAGTAGCATTGATTTTAAGACACTCTAGGCCTCTGGATGCATGTCAGTCCACACCAAGTCCCCCAGAATCTTAACATATTACACTCTGTAGCACAGCATCCTATTTATCTTTTATATGTTTTTTACATACAGTCTGGTTGAGGACATGGTAGAAAATACCTGAACTCTGTTCCTGGGGCAAAGAAAAAACAAGTCTTACTCTCCATTAAATGGATTAGGATGGGGGTGTCCAGTGGTACATCCTTAAAATCCACCATTGTTAGATCTCATGGGTAGGGGAGATATTCTCCCTCCACATTTAATGAAAAAAATGTCATGGTCACTAACTATAAGGGCTGGCTTTCAAACAGCTGGGGGCAGAATTGGTGGTCAAAATATATCAATTAATATGAATAATCATATTGACTTGCTCATTCCAGGATAATTTACAGTCAGTAGTTAAAGTAATCTGCCTGACCTTGAGATGTGAAAAAATGGAGGAGTGGTCATACAGTGCATCTGGAAAGTATTCACAGCACATCACTTTTTCCACATTTTGTTATGTTACAGCCTTATTCCAGAATGAATTAAATTTATTTTTTTCCTCAGAATTCTACACACAACACCCCATAATGACAACATGAAAAATGTTTACTTGAGATTTTTGCAAATTTATTAAAAATAAAAAAATTGAGAAAGCACATGTACACACAAGTATTCACAGCCTTTGCCATGAAGCTCAAAATTGAGCTCAGGTGCATCCTGTTTCCCCTGATCATCCTTGAGATGTTTCTGCAGCTTAATTGGAGTCCACCTGTGGTAAATTCAGTTGACTGGACATGATTTGGAAAGGCACACACCTGTCTATAGAAGGTCCCACAGTTGACAGTTCATGTCGGAGCACAAACCAAGCATGAAGTCAAAGGAATTGTCTGTAGACCTCCGAGACAGGATTGTCTCGAGGCACAAATCTGGGGAAGGTTACAGAAAAATGTCTGTTGCTTTGAAGGTCCAAATGAGCACAGTGGCCTCCATCATCCATAAGTGGAAGAAGTTTGAAACCACCAGGACTCTTCCTAGAGCTGGCCGGCCATCTAAACTGAGCGATCGGGGGAGAAGGGCCTTAGTCAGGGAGGTGACCAAGAACCTGATGGTCACTCTGTCAGAGCTCCAGAGGTACTCTGTGGAAAGAGGAGAACCTTCCAGAAGGACAACCATCTCTGCAGCAATCCACCAATCAGGCCTGTATGGTAGAGTGGCCAGACAGAAGCCACTCCTTAGTAAAAGGCACATGGCAGCCCGCCTGGAGTTTGCCAAAAGGCATCTGAAGGACTCTCAGACCACGAGTAACAAAATTCTCTGGTCTGATGAGACAAAGATTGAACTCTTTGGTGTGAATGGCAGGTGTCACGTTTGGAGGAAACCAGGCACCGCTCATCACCAGGCCAATACCATCCCTACAGTGAAGCATGGTGGTGGCAGCATCATGCTGTGGGGATGTTTTTCAGCGGCAGGAACTGGGAGACTAGTCAGGATAAAGGGAAAGATGACTGCAGCAATGTACAGAGACATCCTGGATAAAAACCTGCTCCAGAGCGCTCTTGACCTCAGACTGGGGCGACAGTTCATCTTTCAGCAGGACAATGACCCTAAGCACACAGCCAAGATATCAAAGGAGTGGCTTCAGGACAACTCTGTGAATGTCCTTGAGTGGCCCAGCCAGAGCTCAGACTTGAATCCGATTGAACATCTCTGGAGAGATCTTAAAATGGCTGTGCACCGACGCTTCCCATCCAACCTGATGGAGCTTGAGAGGTGCTGCAAAGAGGAATGGGCGAAACTGGCCAAGGATAGGTGTGCCAAGCTTGTGGCATCAGATTCAAAAAGACGAGGCTGTAATTGCTGCCAAAAGTGCATCGACAAAGTATTGAGCAAAGGCTGTGAATACTCATGTACATGTGATTTCTCAGTTTTTTTATTTTTAATAAATTTTCAAAAACCTCAAGTAAACTTTTTTCATGTTGTCATTATGGGGTGTTGTTTGTAGAATTCTGAGGAAAAAAATGAATTTAATCCATTTTGGAATAAGGCTGTAACATAAGAAAATGTGGAAAAAGTGATGTGCTGTGAATACTTTCCGGATACACTGTAAGGACAATATGCAGGCATTCAGACAGACAGCACACCACCATTCAAATTCATCGTTCTAGGAATATGAAGTGGCAGCGTCAACTACTGCTGTACATGTAATAATAAATGGATATAATATAATTGCTATTAAAGAGTCAGTGTGACTGTTTAAGCCTCACAGCTTCTTTGGCTCTTAGGATGCTGTATGTACAGTAAGGCTAAGAATGAATACTAAGAGGCATGCAAGTAAATTTAAAAAAAAGGACAGAAAACAATCCAACACCAAATGTCCACAGCACAGAACCTTCTCAAATCATGTCATCCAATTCAGGGTCACAAGGGACTGCAGCCTGTCCTGGTATCAGGTGCAAGCCATTACTCAACATGGCAGTGTCCACTCACACACCAACACTCACACTAACAATGGGCCAAATAATGGCAAATGTGCTCAGCTAAAGTATTTTATCTTTAAAATAGTTTCTGAACTAGCACTTCTTTACATTTACACTAGAATACAAGTGTGCTAAAATGAATGTAAGTAAGTGTAAGTGTTTTTCCAATATCTCATCCAACTAATTTTAAAATGTGGCCACTGTCTCCACTTCAGCCATGATGCACTGGTTTATTGGTGATTCTCTTTGGTGAAGAAGATCTTCTTGGTTGTCTGGAGTGCACTACCCCTTAGTCTCCACTAGGTGCTCTTGAGCATATGATTCAGTATTTGATTAAAATAATGCTGTTGATCAGCTCTGTTAAATGCCTAGGGAAACTGAAGACTAGGATGAGATCCTCACCCAGTGTTCTCTGTTCAAGACTAAATATGTACTCATTCTCCTGCACTAGGATGCCTAGGGATACACTTTACTTCTTTTGTCTGCACAAGTTCCAGTGCTGCAATGTCACCACAATTACACACAGTGCTCATCATGTACAGTAATGTCACTAGCACTTTACAGACTTTAAACAGAGCATGTGTGATATATTGCATGAGGGACTCTTATTTTTGAAATACTCTATGGAAATTACTTTTGTTTTGAAGTATTCTATGTGTATCCCATGTGCAGGCTGATGTATGCAGATGTGTGCTGGCTGGGTAAATTCGTTTTTCTGTTCTGTGAGGTAATGCCATAAAAAGGGCTCTCCGTGAGTCCTGTGGCCTACTGCATTACTGAACATCGATATCATTCTGTTTTTAAATGTTAAGATGCCTGGGACAAAACAATAGGCATTAATTCAGCTGTGTTTCTTTGTCTTTTTGGGTGGTTTTGGAATGTCAAGAATTCATATTTAAAGTTTATTTTGTGCTGAAGGGAATCATTAAAATTGTTTAAAATAGTTAACATCCTCTTGTGATGCCATTTTGTTTCTTATTGGTGCCACCATTTTGGACTTGTGTACAATTGCTATTTATGTTGCTTTGCAGGACAATCAGAGGTCATGAGCCATGACGTCACTGAATAGATAATACAAAGGTCATGGGTCATGCACTTCCTGATTGTTCAAGATAGGATAGAAACCTAAAAACTTAAGAGACTGTCTGCCTTTTCCCTCTTTAAATCATTATAGTAATTACACTTTTACTTGCTTGATGAGTGTGCCATGTCAATATAAACCCCTAAATATTTTAAGGATTTCCTTCTAATCTTATTAAATTGTTTGATTACCTTATTTGCATAAAACAGGTTTCCCGAATGCTACCAGCAACCTTCTGTGAAGAAGTTCTTCGTGTTTACTATAAAGGAAAAGACCTGGATACTGCTAAGAAGATCGTCAAGGAGTGGCAGGTAGGATGTGCCAAAATTACTTGGAAGTCTTCATTGTTTTCCAGGTTGGGTCTTTGGCTGCTGCATTTTATCTGAGACCCATTTCTATTTAAGGGGTTCTTACATTCAATTTCTTTGGTTTAAGTAAAAAATACCTTAGGAAATATGTTGCATTGGGTTTAAAATCAGGGTTTAACACATCATTTTGTCTTCCTAAGTAGGCCCTACTTCAACTCAGGTGTCCTGTAAAATTTGGCAGGGAGGGGCATCAATTTATTATTTTTAATTTTTGAACTTTTTAATGTTCACATATGAATAGTTACTGCTCTGTCTTTGAGTGGGGGACAATAAAGGAGTTAGGAACTGGTTTCTTCTCTAATATTTCTCTAATATTCTGAATATTTGAAATATTCTCTAGTATTTAAAATGGCAGAGGGTTGATATTCTGTCCAAATATCTTAAGCAGTATCTGTGCCAATCATTTGTGCCACCAGTCAGTCTTCTTCACATTTTTGAGTAAGATCATCAGTGATGGTTGACAGTATAAAGTTCTTCCGCTTACTCCTGCATTCATATTGTACGTATTTTCTTGCTTCCTGTAATTCCAATTAAGCTTTTGAAAACCTCCACTTGAATATTATAGAGATGGTCTGAATAGAATGCATTTGATTGTGACTGCTAGTTATAACTGCCCTTAATCTCCAGACTGTGAGTTAATTTAGTTCATTGAGAATTCAGGTCAGAGCTGAGTTAAACAGATTGGGGTTAGGGAGGTTAGTCATCAGCCCCCCTAAAATCAATCCAAAATCATTCATTTCCAAACCTGTTTGAACAAGTTTAGGATGGAAGAGGCACAAAGAAAAACTGTTGTGCGGATGGGCAATCCCTCAGAAATCCAATAAGGTTTCTCACTGACTTTTAAGATTCAGTGTTTGCTTAGTTTTTATTCACAATTTGTTTAGTGTCCCAACTTTTTTGGAATCCGGTTTGTAACTTTAATGTGGCTTCAGATTTAAACTTTTGCTGAAATAAACACCCGCAGGCAGCCACAGCGTTCCAGTAGGCCTGAGTCTGAGAACTCCAATTTACAATCAAGCATTATGTTCATTAGCCTCTGTGTTACCCCTACAAAGAACACTATGTTTTTGCTTTTTTTTATTTGTGATACATATATTCCACTATTTTAATCCCATCTTGTATTACTGGACATATTGATGTGAAAGAGAAGTGATTTTAAATTAAAGTTATACAAGAGATAATACCAGCTACTTGCTGGCAAAGGCATGAGAGTAGAATTTTCCTAAAACATTTGACGTTGATGCTATCATTCACAGGTTGAATCTTAGTCTGGGTACGTTTTAGACAATTTTAGATGAGATATGTGTGATCAATGAACATCTCTTAGATAATGTATGAGGTGTTTGGTGGATATTGCACTAGAATATGTTTTATGAATGACTGATGTAATTTTCATTTTTAATGGGGAGATCCCTTTCTCATCATTCCCAAGATTATTAAATGGTTTCTTTTTTGAAATCTGTTGATTATACTCTGGAGATGCTATCTGGATCTTCATCCATACTAAGCAGTGACACCTCAGGGAAGAAGTATGTGGCTGGAAAATTAAATTTGGAGCAAAATAGCTAAAAGAACACAAATGCATTATCAGGATAGAGTTCTCTAAGTAACTTTAATAGGCTGAATAATGCATAGATTATGAGTGACTGAAATAAGTGATTATGATATGTAGAAGCAACAGATAAGAGCTTCTCGTTCTTTAAAATCTGCCCTTCATTGGCTCCATACCTTTAATAAATGGTGAACCCCACTGGACTGCTACTAAACTGAGGGTGGTCCGTGTTGACTGGAGCTCAGCTCAGAGCAGAGCACACAGGGAGGATTCTAAGGCAGGATTTCCTTTCCATGGCTAACCAAGCCGGTGTGGTTTTATGGGCTGTTATAATTTAATGATGGTTAAATTCTCAATTTCAGCATCACACCATAGTAATGAACTGAAATTTATGTGTTCATTAATTTATTAGGAACATTTATCTAAACAGATTTACAAATCTCAACTGTTTGATACAATTGCTTTGAGTTTTCTAAAATGTGAGTTCTAGCAAATGAAATGATTTACATGGCCTATAGCAGGGGATTGAACAAGCCACCACCGTGTGATCTGTAGTGCCACTCTAATTCACTAGGTCACACTGTATGGAAGAAATCAAGTCCAGATAAAACACATGCTGTTAACTGATAGGTTTCACATTTTTACTAGAAATAGACCCTTAGACACTATTGTAAGTTGCAAAGGGGAATATTTGAATCAGAAGATGTGGTTAAGTAACACAAAGCTTAACATGAGGAGAAGTAAAGAGTACTGGTGGGGAATTTAGAATAGGCAAAAGCTAATTAAGGACCATTAGAATTTGGTTATCTGTTATTTAGCCAGTTACATATTACGTAGTCCAGGCAAACAAAGCCTTCTGCATGAACCCCAGCTCTCTGAAGTGGCAGCTCTGGTGTTCTATAATCTTAACTTCTGCAAAAATAAACACCCTGAGCCACTGGTTGTGTCTCTGTCTACTTCACCATCACACAGCGGGGCTAAAAGCAGTTACACTCCACTTTAGGGAACCAAATTAGCTATAAAAGCCTCTTGTATGGCAGTCACTGTGTATCTGTGAATATCAGTCTGCTTTATTTTGTGGAATGAACAAGTGAAGTGTGCAGAGGCTCCCATGTCCCAATGTGGTATGGACTCGTGGCACATAAGTGACGAGAAATCTTCCAGTTTTCAATGACATGTAAGCAGAATGAATATTAAAATTTGTAAATTCAATAAACAAAAACACATGCATTTCTTTTTTATTTAACAGAAGAAGTACTGGGTGAGTCCAAATGTGTCCTTCCTTGTTTTCAAGCTTTGGTATGTATATGTTTGTAATGAGCAACTCTGAATTTTTGATCTGCTTTGTTGTGGGCCTCTATTACCAGGGTAAGTATGATCACTGGTGTCATGTATGAGTTGAGAAAAACACACATCATAATCTAATCTTCCCATTTATATGTTTTATAAGATACCATTTCAAATGATGCCTACCATATTGTACGATACATTGTAGATTATATGTTGTCCATCTACATGAAAGACACAGCAGCACTAGCAACTGTACAGTGAAAAGCAACCAAGTGCATTCCCAGACTAAAGGGCCCATCCAACTCTGACAGGCTATGAGAATTAAACTTCTTCAATCTTTAGTAAAGATGGCTATGTAGGGACCTAATCAAAAACATTGATAAAGTTGATCCAGCAGAATTAAATAGCAAATGACCTGCTTGAGGACACTGGTGGAAATTAGTGACAAGTGTATTTAAAATAGAAACAAAGGGCCACTTCTATACACAGAGAGACCATACTGTTGAAGGAGAAATCTTAAAACTGTTATCAGATGACTTATGTTCCTTTCTATCAGGAACCTTCACATTCTCTCAAAAATGTTTTTTCTTTTTAAATAGAGATGATAAGAACATCCGTCCCACTCTCAGTGTGAAGATACAACAAGTCACCAATCAGCTGCACGCTTTTCCAGATTTTTTTTGCAGAAGGGCTATCCCAGCTCATCATTCCGTTTGGACTGTTAGGCTTTCTCTTGTGGATGTTCAGCTCTGTACTCCTCAGCACCAGTCATATTATCTCCAGTGTCCTGCAGTCACCCAGCATTGTCATATTTTATTAAATTCAATTAGCCTTTGCAAAAAAGTAATAAACTCCAGCACATTCTGTTGATAAACAGCATGGCAGCTTGTGATCTGATCAGACTGTCTTTAATAATAGCATTGTGTGTGTTTATTGGCCTGCTAATACAGAAGTTACAGTGAACCAGTTCAAGTTCCAAAACCTTCTCCATATCTTTAAAATGTATTCTGATTATTTTTTTTTTATTTTTAATGGCACCAGAATGAACATATCAGACACACCACCTCAATTTAATATGGGGTCTTTCAAAGAGCACATTCTTACGGGATCCTTTACAAATCACACACCTTTAATACTTAACGGTGGTCCAGTTAGAAGACCTGCGGTTTTTTGAGGAGAGATCAGTCTAGACAACACAAACAATACCAAACACCAAACTCCATTTTGGTAAATTTATATGAATAAAACAATGGCTTTATTTTTTAGATGTATACCCAGTAGGCTTTGTGAATTAACTCTGCTATCTGAATATTCTTCTGATTTTCTCTGCATTGCAAACCTTTTTCTCTTAGCCAAATAGTCCATCAGGTTAACCAATATTTTACAATATTGAAACAATTTTGATGAGAACAACTCAAAAAGGTTGTCAATCATATTCACATAATTCCTTTAAAATGGCATCAAGGTAAAGATACCTAAAGTACTATTCTACAGCTTTGTAACGTTTTCCATATGTCCATAGTTCTATGTGTTAAGTAAGTCTAACATCTGTGGAAGTTTCATTCTGTGTCTCCGTGCTCTTGATTATTTTTAGTTTCAGAATAAAGAGGATCGGAACCTTTCCTAACAGCATTAGGCATGAAGTAGCAACCAACAGATACAGTACATCATTATACATTCCTTCATTTTGTGAACATGAATATCCTAGCAGCATTTAGAACAAATGGGGAACCAGCCTTGGAAAGAGAGCCAGTCCATTACAGTCACTAACACCTTCATCCAGAGTTAATTTAGTAGCACCATTTAATCCAACCTATAAAGATTTAATGGACACAGAGAAGATGTGTGACAGGATATGAACTCAGCCACCTTGAGCTTTCAGGCAGCAGTACTAACTACCATACCAACCCTTTAATAGGAATAAGTCATTGTAAATGCCTGTGTATACTCACCTTCACTTGTTCCACCCTGGGCTATGACACTGAACTACAGAGAAAAACTCAGATCGGAGAATCTCTAGGGGACAAATAAACAAAACAACAGTCTGTCTGTCTACAAAGGCCGTACTCACAAATGGCTAAATCTGTTTGGCAAATAAACTACAGCTCTTATTGGTCTGATGTTGCAGGTTATTGCTTAACCTTTAATGTGTCATGTGACAATTGCTCTGATAAAGTGGCTACATAATTTATTATTTGAATCAAAGTGTCAAAATTTTATTCACATGTAGGTTAGGTGCATTGGCGATCCTAAATTGTCCCTAGTGTGTGCTTGGTGTGTGTGCGTGCCCTGCAGTGGATTGGCGCTCTGCCCAGTGTTGTTGGCTGGGATTGGCTCCAGCAGACCCCCGTGACCCTGTAGTTAGGATATAGTGGGTTGGATAATGGATGGATATTATACATATATTTTTGTTGCTCCATGTGTTATACAAAGACTGTGATAAGATCACTGAGACATGGAGGATTTAATGACTGGCTAAATTTATCATCTGTATGTCTAGTTACATGAGGTGCATGTTGCTGCCATCTAGTGGGAAAACAAATTTTAGCTCTTAGAAATAATGCTTCATTTAAACAACTGAAAGATCTCTGGGATTTCACAGTGTAACAGATCTTTAACTACAGACTTCATTTAATGCCCTTTCACCTTTCAACTAATCATCCCACTTGTGCTACTTTTTTGCTTTCTAATTTTTTGCACTTTCCTAATTTATTTTTCTTTTCTTTGCTCAGCCAGCCACAATAACAGACTAATCTGTGACTGATAAGCAGCAGAGACATGCAAGAGGATGGAATCGACGAAATCCCTCCTTCATCTTATTATAACAAATACTGAATTATTTTACTTTTCAAATTTCAAAACATTATACTATGATTGCTCTTCTCATAAAAATCTGTCATAATTATCGGTTCTGTGGTTAACTATATACAGTATATACAATACAATGTATTCTTTACAGTGAAATGATATTAATAATGTTTAAATCTTTTAGTTTTCATATTATACAGGGAGATTCACTTGAAAGAGGCCCCGAATATTCTGTTCTAACTCCCGTTAGGATGAAGCAATCTGAACCAATCAAATACGCTGTATACCTTGACGTATGTGTAATCGATTGCATTACATGCGATGCTGGGAATGGTTTCCATTTCCTTCCAGACACATTTCAACGTGGCAGTCCATGTTCCTGAACATATCGGCAAGCGTCTCAGGGGGAACAGCAGCAATTTCACACTGGATGTTTCCCTTCAAATCTTCCACAGTGCGAGGCTTGTTCCGATAGACTTTTCCTTTGAGCAGACCCCAAAGGAAGAGTCTGGTGGTGTCAGATCCAGCGACCATGGTGGCCAAAGCCCCTTTGAAATCACCCTGTTGCCGAAGAAGGACCCAGTTTCTTCTATGGCTCCTTGCTGATGTGTGACACGTTCCTCCATCTTGCTGGACGTAACCTTCCATTAACTCACAATTATCCAATTGATTCTGACATTGCTTAAATGAATTGGTAACCCAATAGGGTCGCACCATGAAGACACACTGCTCAGTACTGTACACCACCATCCTGATGAGAAGCTGAGTGACTGAGTGAAGGGGTATCAGTGGTCTTCATCCAGAAGTTGCAAATGGAGGTTAAACATCGTGATTGCTGTCTGGCACCTACCTCATCGCCCCGACACAGGGGCATCCATATACTGAGGAGCACATTACACATTGTTCTATTCAGATTGCTTTGTCTTAGCAAGAGTTATTACAGAATATTTTGGGCCTCTTTCGAGTGAATATCCCTGTATAAACTTCTGCTATAAAAATTCTATTTCATGAAATTAATAAATTTTACAATATGTTGTTTTTGATATATATATATATATATATATATATATATATATATATATATATATATATATAGCTTTGGTTATGGGATTTACATGTTTTGAATATGCTGGTACACTATAGATGTTTAACAGAATGAGATTTCAGGTAAAGTTAATGAAAAATCATAATATTACTTTTTAGTGTGTAAGAGCCATTCTTGGTAATCTAGCATTCCTGCTTTATACGCATTAGTATTTGCTTAGCCTTGATAGAAATGCTTAAAATTAGAATATATCGTTAAATAGATAAGTACACACCTCTGCTATCATTAGCCTAGTAAAGGTAGACTCGTTTGCAGATGACAACGCATGAGGGCACTCAGCTTTCTGACTATAACACAAAGTAAAACACGTAACAGCAATAGAAGGCAATTCATTTAAATGTGACAAGTAGAACACACTCTAGTATATAGTAAAATATAACAGTTACAATAGCCTAAATGTATGAACATTATAAAAATGCATTTTGTTGTGTGTTATAAGATTTTCTTGTAATTTTACTAAAGGTTTGAAAATGAAGTTACTTGGGCTGTGTCATTTCTTATGTCATGTGTCAAACTCAGTGCTTGAACTCTTTGCCATCCCACCAGCTGTACAGTTTTGGTAACATCAAGGACATGAAGCTACAGATTATGTCCCCAATGCCCCATGCCAGCCACTGCTCCTTTAATCACCAGCTGGCACCTGTCCTTGCCGTTGCACCCCTCAGTGTGTGTTAGACCTCATCCTCCCAGACCATGCAGGGCTGCAGCATTTTACTGCTCACCTTGGCAGGATACTCGCATTTTCTATTTCATTTGTAACTTTAAAAGAGCTCAGGCTGCCATAAGAGATGTCACTATACTCGACACATCTCTCTAAATCCATGGATCCTTTGAAACTTACCAAAAATGAGAATATAACTGTACTCTGACCATGTGCCAGCCATGACCCTATAAGCTAATTACAACTGCTAACAGGTAATGACAGGCATAGTCCACCCAACTGGATTATTTTTAACTCCATTATGCATTCAAAAATGGCTTGGGTGTTACTTTTCATTTTGTGCTCTTTTTCTTGAAATTGTGTAAAGACAAAATGGTCTATTTCTGTGTCCACACCTGTTTAGCTTATGAAACTGTCTCTTTTTCTTTTCCTTAGATAAGGCAAGTAAAGTCAATTTTATTTATAGAGCACATTTAAAACAACAGAAGTTGACCAAAGTGCTGTACAGTTTCCATGAATACACTCGTAAGTAAATAGATACACTAAAGAAATACACCAAAATATATAAAAAAAAATTTTAAAAACTGGGTTTAAAGTGTCCAAAGGTGGTGCTGGCCTAATATGCAGGGTAGACTATTCCAAAGCTTAAGAGCAGCTACTGCAAGGCACAGTCCCCTCTGAGCGTAAGTTTAGATCTCAGGGTGAGCAGTAACTTCATGGTAAGAGGACCTCAGTGATCACAAGGGAGAGTAAGGGTGCAAGAGGTCAGTAATATAACGGGGGACTAAACCATTCAGTAACTAGACAACAAAAAGTAAAATGTTCAACTCCATCCTGTAGTGCACAGGACGTCAGTGAAGAAAAGCAAAAATAGGTGTGATGTGATTATGTTCTAGTATGCCTGGTTGAAGCCCGGATGTAGTGTTCAGGTCTAGTTGAAGACTAATGAAGGATGACTTGTTAACTCCACTGTATAGTGAGTTGCAGTAGTCAAGCCAAGAAGCGACAAAAGTGTGACTTAGTTTTTGAAAATCATTTGCAGAAAGAAAAGGCTTGACTTCACACAACCTCGTTCATCTAAAGTTTAAAACCTGTCAGTTTCTCAGACAGTCTGAGTTTCTTCAACCAGTCACCCTGTACCGCTACTGTTATGGAGAGTGGACTAACTCTAGCTTCAAATCAAATACTCAAGAGGATCAGGATGGACAAGCAAAGTACACGTTTATTGCAAAAATCCACAAAAGCCATCGTAGGTCAATGAAGTGAGCACTGGTAGTTCAGTGGTGCCTCGTTTTATTACGATTTCTTATCATAAGATTACCTCACTCTGTATATTTTTCTAATCATTGGCTGACTCCTACATTCCTGTGTTTTTATGTAGTCACCAATATTTTCTAATAAACATTGCCCTGTTATTAGCCAACATTACCTTGGGAAGTGAACCCAGGTCTCCTCAGTGCTACCACTGCGCCACCATGCCACCCCTGTCACAAACAACACCGACATTTTTCAAGAGGGTAGTGAGAAAAAAATGCAGTTGGTTAAATGTATGAAATTTTGAAAAGAGAGATTTAGTAGAAATATAAAGTTGAAATTCCTCACCAAACCCATACAAATGAATATCACTATGATGCATGATTATAACAAAAGGGATAATGTAAGTGGTCGAGTGTTAGGCGACAAACACTGAACCCTGAGGGGGTTGCAAAATATGACTGAAAAAGCAATCCCAGTATGTCAGGGGAAAATACTCTGTAAATAAAGAGTAGTCATGAGTTACCATTGCAAATGAAGCCGAGATGGACGTCTTTATTAGATCAGGCTGATGGAGCCACTGTGTGCTCATGCTAAGAGCAGCATTGTGAGACTGGCAAATGTAACAAGAGAGTATCATACATAAGGCAGGTTCATTTATATAACAGAGTCAGAAAGCAGTTCAGTTTATATCAATCAGCATTCAGATAAACGGTACATTCATCCTCCACACTTTTGTTTTGGTGTTATCAGGTTAAACAGATTAAAAGTCTTTGGCAAATGTCTGGCTCATTGAGTCGGATTTCTTCTATGTAAATTATTATGAGAAAACAAAATAAAAGTTGAAATGTATTACGATGTCATCTGTGTGGTGATGCGCTGGTGCAGAGTTAAATAGGAGACGCAGTTTCAAGCACTTTACAAATTCTAACAGAACGTGTCTCTTTTCTGCAGTGCCAGCGACCTTCCAGTGTTAATGAGTGAGAAGAAACATCAAACAAAATGGGAAATTTGATTGATTCCTAAAAAAAGCATTTAAAGATGTCTTAACATTAATGATAGTTAACTGATAATATGTCGAAATGTATTTTTAGGTTCCTCAGAAGTATTTGCCTTAAAATGACATTGTGTCAGGGATGAGCTAAGAGGACAATTCCCCAAAGTAAATATGTCCATAGTGGCCAGAATTTGAACCTTGGACTCAGGAGCCATGGGGCAGCAGCATCGTGCACTGTGCCATCATGCCGACTCGATTGCAGTAATACACATAATGCCTTTTTATAATTCTTTATAACCTTTATTTTAAAAAGTGTCCTCCAGTGGACAGGCTCTGTAGTGTGACTTGCTTATCGAGTTTCCATCTTTTATTTCTGCTGGGCAGTCAAGATGCGCACTCAGCCTAAGATATCATTAGCCCAGCGGCGCCGTGTGCAGTTCCAGACATTTGCTTCTAGAAATATGACCAACCCGGGCTTTATTTTTAGCCGACTTCTGTGGTTGTGGAGTCTCCACTTCTAATTTCAGTTTGCACAGTCCGAAGTGACAGCTTGGAATTTGTCCATTCAGCAGTGGGCTGACAGACACATCAGACTTGGCATCTTTGAGCACTGCGAGGATCTCGCGCCATCCCTTGGGCTGCTTTAGGGGAATTTATACAGCCATCAGGGGAATTTGGAAAGGCACATCAAGTACCATATCACACTCATTTTTATTATATTTAAATTAAGATAAAGATGGGGAGGAAGTAGGAGGAGACATTACTGAGCGGAAAAAAAGATCTCATTTCTAATCACAGAGCAGCCATCACAGATTAGATAAGAAAATAATGTTTGACTTAAGGGAAGAATTTTTCCATTAGTCTCCATGTTGACTGATCTATGATGCAGCCTCATATTTTCCAACAAATATCATTTGATATGTTGCCCCTTTGAACCCCCTTTGCAAATTAGAAGATGAAATCCCACTCTTACTTTCAGATTTGTCTCACACACACACCAGCATGGCCCTCAGGCAGAGAAAAATGTGCTGGTCACTCTTGGCATTACTGGTACTGCGTGTCTATGTAGATGGCTGGCACAACTGGCCCAGCTCCAGAGACGCAGGAGCTTTTCCACAACTACAAAACTCAATCTCCTGATTGGCTGTTTTCCTCCACCCACTCAGATGTCTTTCATGCCAATGCCATCCTGTAAGTGTTCTGAAGGTGGCAACTTGTAATTCCATCATGTCCTTATCCAGAGGATGACCTCAATAGACCCGTGACCAGCAGACAGCATTTTCTTCGGTTACCCTCAAAATAAATTAAGCAAAATGGCAAAGTCATAAAACATCTACCAATCCATCTGCTTAAGCCACTGTGTCCATTAAAGGGTCACAGGTAGCTGGAGGTCACACTGGAAGTACGGAGTGCAAGACACAACAAGATTGTCACCTTCACACCAGGTCCATTCATAAGTCACCACTTGACCTAACTGTCTTTGTGATGTTTGAGGGAAGTTCAATTGCGGTAGACGCCCCATACGGAAGTGAAGAGAGAGTGCCAACCTCACCCATACTGGTCTGGAAGGTGAACCCACTTCACTGGAACTGTGAAGAAATGGGTAAGGCCTGCAACACAGTGGAAGTCGGGCATAGGCAGTTTCTCCTGCCCTAGTTCATCTTTTTGCCCACTTCCTTCAAATGACCTCTGCCATCTATGTCCATAACTACATAGCATTCGTTAGATAGCAGTCACATATGGCTCTCGGGTTTGAAATAAGGTTGAGACACCAAATCTAGCTTCAGACTTCTCTGAGACCTAGAAGTCAATATCCATTTTTATTTCTTCCAAACTCAACAGAAGGCTTTGGCCTATACAAGTTATGAAGGAAAAAAGGCCCAGATTGTCCTGACACGGCAGGAAAGCAGGAGAATTTATTATGTGAGTAAATGGGGAGAAGTGGGCAAAAGGCAAAATTAAAGAAAATAAAAATAAACCATAGCAGCTGTAACCCAGATGAGAGGCAAAATCAAAGTCAGTTAACAGGCAACAAGTTGAAACCAGTTAATAAAAGAAGAGAAAACACACAATAGTTCAGAATGAAATTAAGGATTATTCAATAATAATAATCTATGCGGTGGTGTGCTGGGGAGGCAGCATAAAGAAGACAGACGCCTCACGCCTGGACAAACTGGTGAGGAAGGCAGGCCCTATTGTAGGCATGGAGCTGGACAGTTTGACATCCGTGGCAGAGTGACAGGCACTGAGCAGTCTCCTGTCAATCATGGAGAATCCCATACATCCACTGAACAGGATCATCTCCAGACAGAGGAGCAGCTTCAGCGACAGACAGACTGCTGTCACCATCCTGCTCCACTGACAGACTGAGGAGACCCCACACTATGCGACTCTTCAGTTTCATCCGGGGTGGTAAACGTTAACATTATACAAAGTTATTGTCTGTCTGTTATAACTTCATTGTTATCACTCTTTAATTTTATATTGTTCTTTATCAGTATGCTGCTGCTGGAGTATGTGAATTTCCCCTTGGGATTAATAAAGTATCTATCTATCTATCTATCTATCTATCTATCTATCTATCTATCTATCTATCTATCTATCTATCTATCTATCTATCTAATAATACTCTTTACGGCTGGCGTATTCTTCACTGTCTCTTACTGTACCAGAATGCAATGGTAGGTCGTGGTCCATGCTAACATCTGACTTCTGCCGTTGTAAAGCATTTTGAGCTAAATTATTTGTATGAAAATGTGCTATATAAATAAATGTTGTTGTCCCATCCTGTGCTTCCGAGTTCACTTCTCCCATTTCTTAAAACTGAAGCAGATAAGTGATGTGATATTTGTATCCATTAAAGTAACAAATAAAATGATTTACAAAGCCATGAAAGATGTTGCAGTGACTAACCATGCATACTAAAACATCCTCTCTGACCTTCTCTGACACAGTAATTAATTGGCAAAGCAACACAATGATCCGCTAACCATCATGTGGGGATGCAGCCAACCATTTCTGCCTGAGATGTCAGCACAGACTTTAAGTCTCCTTTGGGCTCTTCCCTGAAAAATGTTTGTGTTTACGAAACTTGAACTCCAATTAGAGCCTCCATGTCCAACAACTAACAAGAGCACATAAAGTGTTATGTCACTGCTTTATACGAAAGCAATTTCAGCAACATGATATTGTAAAATGGCATTCAAAAACAGTTTCTGTACATTACTAGCACATGACATTACGTTCTATTGTCCCTGTTGCTTCTAAATTTGACTTGCTGTTAACAAAAATATGTCATAAACACAACTGTAATAGCAAATTCTGAAGAAGTGTCTAGAAAATGTAAAAAATCTCCAGTTTTCAAACCATTGACCCAAGTCTTTGAACACACATGAATGTTATGCCATGCATTCATTTCCTTACATGTCATATTTTAAATTTGACTATTGAACTGATTGATCAGACACACTCGAGCTAAAGTGTCAGGTCAATAAAGAAGAGTATCGGCAAACTAAAGTGCTAAAAAGACCTCCATGCTTACTTGAGTGAGCCTTTGGAAGATGGAAGTTGCTTTCTGGGGCATCAGTCTATTCTAAAATGTTGAGATGAGGTGGTGACAGAAACGTCAAGTATGAAACTCAGATGTGGGGAAGCTTATGGCTTTAATAATATCGGCACACTTTTTATGAGCCGCAGTTGAGTTCATCTTGAGGACTCATTTTTTTTTGATGGTCCTACACAATCTTCTAATATTGCTCATTGTTCACAGAGCTCCTGAAATGAGTTCTTTCTTTGGGGATCCTTGTCCGGTGGAATCAGATGAGCAGCAGGTGTTATGACATAAAGGAATTGAAATGGCCAGATATTTTATGATTAAATGAATGAGAAGGAGAAAGGCCACTGGAAAGAGCCGTTGTCCAGTTGGGCACACCACGGCTGGCGTTTGGGTCTTGCTGCTCAGTACCAAGGTGATGACCACTAATATCTGATTTTCCTGTGTTGATAGATTGGCTGAACTTCTCTTATTAACAGGGGAAAAGAGTTAAAATGCATTTTAACTCTGCATTATTATGGTGGAGGACATGAGCTGCTCTGGTGATGTATCTTCATGAAAGTTTGGTGACAATTCCTGGGAGATTCCTGGGGATTTACGTTATGTCACCAGTGTATGATGCCCTTGCATACTTTCTTTATGAGACACTGGTGTCGGGACAAATGCTCACATTTTTCCAGTGCTAAAATGACAAGTTTAAACTGAGTAATGCTTCAGTGGTCCGCTGGGCTAATCTCATACTGACACTCGATGGTCATCTATAATAATGTAATACAATGGAGGAAGTGAGCCGATACTCCTAAAATGAATCCCCACATGGCTTCTGCAGCATTTTAAAAAAGAAGTAACTCCCCCCAAAAGCTGTACATACTCATACATCAGCCATTTCATCCTCTCTCCCATGACCCCTCAGATCAGTCATTATGGGGTACTCAGCACGGGCACTTGGTAAACTTTGCACTTGTGTAGGAGGGCTGCATGTATGGAGTGTTGCGGTGGGTTTAGGTTGGGGATGTGTTGTCATTGCACAGGATGTACAAATCATCTCTGATGTGAGTAAAGAATTCCTAGGAAATCTGAGGGTAAACAAACATATTCCCTTAGGCCAGATTTGCTGCTTTTGTTTTGTTTTGTTTTGTTTTGTCTTTCTTATCTCCAGTAAGACATGAATAGCAGTAAATGCCAGTGGATTTGGGAAAAGATCAATGGCTAATATAAACTGTTGCTGACATATCAAAATGATCAAATATATGAATAATGCTGAATATTACGCAAAGACAGAAACATACAGTCCAAAGGAATCTGTGCATTCAAAGATGTAATGCTTAACAAAATAAAACACTCAGTCGAGGAAAAGAAAAGCCATGAAAACAGCTGCAGGTAAAAGGAAATACACATCACAATGACATATTAAAGAGAGCTTGTCTAATCAGTTTTACTGAAAATCTGCAGGAGTCACGTCAAGGGTGGGATCCAACTGATGACACCATGACGCTAAAGATGAAGACACTGGGTTTAGTAAATAAATGAGTCGACCTGAATTTAAAGCAAAACTTTGTGCTAAACCCTTGAAAACTGGAGCCATTAAGTGAGCTGTAGCTATTTGTTATTATTATTATATTGGATTATGGAATTGGTTGACAGTGTTATATGTTTGCATTATATTATTGTTGTTTTTGGACAATTATATTGTTGTTATTGTTATTAATGATATTGTCCACAAGTTGGGTGTGCCATGGATGAGAAAGAAGATTTCTTGAGTGAGTTGGATGAAGTGATGGACAGTGTACCCAAGGGAGAGAGAGAGTGGTGATTGGAGTGGATTTCTGTGGAAATGTTAGTGAAGGAAACAGAGGAGATGAGGACGGGATGGGTAGGTATGGTGTCAAAGAGAGGAATGAAGAAGGTCTGTCATGAAGAAGATTCAGGAACACGGGATGAGGTATGATAGTGGAGGAAGATGCACACAGATGGATTGTATCTTATGCAGGAGGGTCAGTCTGAAGGAGATTAGAGACTGCAAAGTGCTAGACGCGGAAAGTGTAGTTAGACAGCATAGGATGGTGGTCTGTAGGATGATGTTGGAGATCAAGAAGAGGAGGAGAGTGAGGGCAGAGCCAAGGATCAAATGATGGAAGTTCAAAAGGAAGACTGTAAGGTTGAGTTTAGGGAGGAGGTGAGACAGGCACTGGGTGGCAATGAAGAATTACCAAACAGATGGACAACTACAACAGAAGTGGTAAGGGTGGCAACAAGATGGGTGCTTGGTGTGACATCTGTACAGAGTGTGATGGATGGCCGGCCATTTATCCCGGCCAATACCCCCAAGCCGCCAGGTGGAGCCCTCCTTGCAGTATGGAGGTCCCAAGAAGACCAGCAGGGCATCATGGACAATGTAGTTTTTATGCACAGCCCTGCTGGATGCCATGGGGGCCACTAGGGGACGCTGCAGGGAGAAATAATGGATATTTTCCCTACGCCCTGGAAGCACACGTGGACAAGAGGAATGACGTGCTTCCGGGGTGAAGAAAAGAACTTGTACCTGACCCGGAAGTGATTGAGAGTCACATGGACTGGGGATTTAGGAACACTTCCGGGTCAGAAGATATAAAAGGACTGTGGGATCTCCCAGACGGCGAGCTGAGCTGGGTGGAAGGGTGGCAACGCGTCTGGGAGTGGAGGATTGTATTTGTGATTTATTATTGTAATTTATATGAGAATAGTGGAGGAGACAGTGTTTTGTACACTGTGGCAATTGAATAAAGTCAAAGTTTGGACTTTTACCTGGTGTCTGGAGTCGTGGACAAGGGTTCAAGAGAGCAAGAGCGCCCCCTATCTACTACAAGAGGAAAGAGGAAAGTAGGTGGAATGGGGAAGTACAGCAGAGTATACAAAGGAGAAGGCTGGCAAAGAAGAAGAAGAACAACAGCAATAACATTTATTTATATAGCACATTTTCATACATAAAAAAATGTAGCTCAAAGTGCTTTACATAATGAAGAACAGAAAAATAAAAGACATAGTAAGAAATTAAAATAAGTCAACATTAATTAACGTAGAATAAGAGTAAGGTCCGATGGCCAGGGAGGACAGAAAAAACAAAAGAAAACTCCAGACGGCTGGAGAAAAAAAATCAAATCTGTAGGGATTCCAGACCATGAAACTGCCCAGCCCCCTCTGGGCATTCTACCTAACATAAATGAAACAGTCCTCTTTGGATTTAGGGGAAGTGGGAAGTGGGATACTTAGAAAGATGAAGAAAGTAGACAAGAGTACAAGGAGATAAGGCATAAGATGAAGAGAGGGTGACGAAGGCTAAAGAAAAGGTACAGTGCATCCGGAAAGTATTCACAGTGCAGCACTTTTTCCACATTTTGTTATGTTACAGCCTTATTCCAAAATGGATTAAATTCAGTTTTTTCCTCAGAATTCTACACACAACACCCCATAATGAAAACGTGAAAAAAATTAACTTGAGCTTTTTTCAAATTTATTAAAAACTAGCAGAATACCCGCGCTTCGCAGTGGAGAAGTAGTGTGTTAAAGAAGTTATGAAAAAGAAAAGGAAACATTTTAATAATAACGTAACATGATTGACAATGTAATTGTTTTGTCATTGTCATGAGTGTTGCTGGCATATATATATATATATATATATATATATATATATATATATATATATATTGTGGTGGATTGCCTGCATTTTACTCCGGCCCTCACCCCCTGGCCGCTAGGAGGAGCTCTCCAGAGAGCATATACGGGCCCCGAATTCCAGCAGGGCCTCATGGACTATGTAGTTTTTATACACAGCCCTGCTGGATACCTTGGGGGCCACTGGGAGTCGCTGTCGGGAGGCCAATGGACTCATTTGGGCACCATGACCTGGAAGTTCGTCACAGGAAGAGCGACGGGCTTCCGGGGTGAAGAAAAGTACTGTTTACCCTGACCCGGAAGGAGTAAGGACTTGTGGAACTGTTGGGCAGAAAGACTTCTGGGTCAGGAGGAATAAAAGGACTCTGGGAACTCCCAGACAACGAGCTGAGCTGGGTGGTAGGAGGGCAACGCGTCTGGGAGTGGAGGATTGTTGATTATTGATTTATTATTGTGGTTATTGTGATTTATGAATAGTGTGGAGTGGAGGGTGCTTAGTGCACATTGTTATAATAAACAAATAATTGTAGCACTTTTACCAGGTGTTTGGTGTGGTACCTGAGGGTTCAAGGGAGCACTACTGCCCCCTACTGCGACAATATATACACACAGACACACACACACACATATATAAACATATATATACACATCATATATATATTAATACATATACATACATATATACATATACACATATAGACATACCTGTATATATATATATACATATTATGAACGCTGGCCCCAGCACAGACAGACGGACGACATATTTTGCTCCACACACTGTTTATTTACACTATTTACACAATATATAAATGTCACGTGCACTCACACAACCCCAGTGCCTTCTGCACCGAATCCCCCAAAAGTCCAGGGCCCACAGTCACTGTGCCTTTCCTCTGGCCGCCTCCTGTCCCCTCTCCAGCTCCGTCTTCTGCCTCCCGACTTCCACACAATGACTGGAGGGAGGCGGCCCCTTAAATAATGCCCCGGATGAGCCCCAGGTGTTTTCGGCCTCTTCTCTTTAGCCACGCCCCAGCGTGGCGGAAGTGTCGGCTGCTTTCCTGGCGGCTCTCCGGGCGCCACACAAAGTCTTCCCCCCGGCACTTCCTGGTGTGGCGGAAGTACCGGGCTCCCGGGATAATTAGGCACCGGGGCGCCGCCTGGCGGTTGCCACAGGTCCCTACAGGGCTGGGCTTCCAAGCCCTGTACCCGAGGCCCCCTGCCTAACCAGGATGGATGCCCCCACTCAGTCTGGAGGAGGTACACGCCCTCCTCCGGTCTTCCAAGGCATCCCGGCCGGGCTCCATCCCCGGCCAAAGACCACACAGGGTAAACCGGCATCGGGGCGCCGCCTGGCGGTGTCCACGGGTCCCTACAGGGCTGGGCTTCCAAGCCCTGTACCCGTGGTCCCCTACACAACCAAGACAGACGCCCCCTCGCGGTCTGGAGGAGGCACAAGCCCTCCTCTCCTCCTCCTGGGTCTGGAGCCCGGCCGGTGACCACAATATATATACACAGTTATATATATATACATATATATATATACACACATATATACATATACATATAAATATATATATACATATATATTACACATATATATACACACACACATATATACAGTATACACATATCCATATCTACATATATACTGTATATACACATATATACAAATCTACATATATATATATCTACATATATATATTAGGGGTGGGGCTCAATTAAAAAAATTAATCCAATTAATTAGAGGCTGTGTAAGAATTAATCTTGATTAATTGTATGTAATCGCACACGTAAATTTGCCCCAAATCGCAAATGTTTTTTTTTTTTAATTTAAAAGTGTTTTAGTGGGCGACAGAATCAAATAATAGACATGTACATGAATATTGTAAACTGAAGCTGTTTTAATTTCTGAAAAAAAAGCCTTTAAATTGCATTTGAATTCAAAACAGAAACAAAAATATCATCCCTGGTTAAAATTGGGCAGACTTAAAAATAAAGTGGTAGTTTAAGTACTTTAAGTAGATTTTCAGAATAGTATTGTCTTTAAATAATAATAACCAAAATTTCAACATAAAGTGCAGTTTTTCTTCTTAAAAAATAAGTCAGAAACATAAAAGGTAATTTGACCAACTTAATCTTTAAACTCTGAGTAACCTTAGCCAAAATTATTTTGTACATTAGGCTAAAACAGTGTGATCATTGAACATTTTGTAATTAGATGTAATTAGAATTACTAACGGTCACGGAAGTCCAATGATCCCCAGTAAGAGCCACAAAGTCCGCTTTCTGTAATGCATCTAATTTTGCTTGCTTTTCAGTGTGCACAAAACCAGGCTTTTATCAAGGCTTCGCTCGGGTAGTCGAAATGATCAGTCGTAGGAACGCGCTTTATTCCGACTCTAACATTTTTGTAGCTGTGATGTGTGCATCAATGTAATCGATGTACCAGGAAATCATGCATTGACAAAAGTTTCCCTTTGCTTGGATTAAATGCGTTATTTTTTTAACGCGTTATGGAGTACATGCATTGCAGCTTCTCAGCTGTGCTTGTGCTAAGAAAAGCAAACATTTTAAAAATAACGTAACATGATTCTGCGTTAACCGCATATTTTTTCATACGTCCCAAACCAAGGAGATGCGAGGGTAAATGAATCGGGAAGCGTGCGTACATAGTCAGTACACCCCCTCTCGGGAATCAAACCTCAGATGTCGGCAATAGAGGCAAAGCCTCTACAATTGCGCCACAGCGTGTGGCTTGTCTATTTGAGAGTATGTAGATCGGGGTATATATATATATTTGCAGCGGAGAAGTAGTGTGTTAAAGAAGTTATGAAAAAGAAAAGGGAACATTTTAAAAATAACGTAACATGATTGTCAATATACAGTAATTGTTTTGTGAGTGTTACTGAGTGTTGCTCTCATCAAGGATTTGGTTATCATTATTTCTTTCATCAGGGTTGTATTTGTACGATGTGTTGTGTTCAAGTTACATTCCGTGTTTGTCAATCGTTGTAAAGATGACAGGTTTCATTCATCGATATGTTTCTTACTGCATCAATAAACAGCTCGTCTTCCTCTTTATCTGAGATGTGACACACTGCATGCACAGGTTTTTTTTTTTTACAGTGTCTTCCTTTAGCAGGACATTGACTTTTTCCACCGTGTGCTTTGTTTCCGCAGTAGCTGCATTTATGAATATGATTCTATGTATCAGACGCTTCATATTTTTTTGCTGCCTTCTCAATTGTGTCATTCGGTTTTTGTTCAGCACTCTTTGAAACTGTTGCTTTTTGTCTGTGTACTGCGTCAGTTCACGTGAGCCGCTTGGTGTTCTTGCATCGAAGGTTCCCAGCTGTGCTGGTGCCATCTCGTGATGTCCATGGCTGTATGTAATGTTAGTTAAGACCCGGCACTTAAAAGTTTCTCTCGCAGTTTCGCTGAGTTTGTGTCAAACACCACCCTGACCATCTCATCTTCCTCTCCATAAGCACAGTCCTTCACCCGTGAATATTTACCCGTGGCAGTTTGCTATTGGATTGCCGCTGACGGACGGCCTTATATGGGTGGGCACTAAATTACAAACGCCAGCGGCAGCCTGTCTATGAACTTAATTTAAAGTGTAGGTTTACATCGTGCTTTGTTTCCAAAGTAGCAGATCTCATGAATATGGTTGTATATGTTACTCGCTTCTTCTTATTGTTTCGCTGCCTTCTCAATTATATAACGCATGTTTTCTTCAGCGCTTTTTTGAGCTCTTCCCGGTTTTCTACGTACTGCGTTGATAGTCAGTTCACGTGATTACGTGGGAGGCGTGATGATGTCACATGAAACCCCGCCCCCCATGGCCATCCAGCTCAACTCCATTACAGTATATGGAGAAAAATAGCTTCCAGTTATGACCATTACGCGTAGAATATCGAAATGAAACCTGCACAGCTTTTGTAAGGAAGCTGTAAGGAATGTGCCTGCCAAATTTCAGCCTTCTACCTACACGGGAAGTTGGAGAATTAGTGATGAGTCAGTCAGTCAGTGAGTGAGTGAGGGCTTTGCCTTTTATTAGTATAGATAAAAAATCACATGTACATAAGTATTCACAGCCTTTGTTCAATACTTTGTCGATGCACCTTTGGCAGCAATTACAGCCTCAAGTCTTTTTGAATATGATGCCACAAGCTTGGCACACCTATCCTTGGCCAGTTTCGACCATTCCTCTTTGCAGCACCTCTCAAGCTCCATCAGGTTGAATGGGAAGTGTCGGTGCACAGCCATTTTAAGATCTCTCCAGAGATGTTCAATCGGATTCAAGTCTGGGGTCTGGCTGGGCCACTCAAGGACATTCACAGAGTTGTCCTGAAGCCACTCCTTTGATATCTTGGCTGTGTGCTTAGGGTCGTTGTCCTGCTGAAAGATGAACTGTCGTCCCAGTCTGAGGTCAAGAGCGCTCTGGAGCAGGTTTTCATCCAGGATGTGTCTGTACTTTGCTGCAGTCATCTTTCCCTTTATCCTGACTAGTCTCCCAGTTCCTGCCGCTGAAAAACATCCCCACAGCATGATGCTGCCACCACCATGCTTCACTGTTGGGATGGTATTGGCCTGGTGATGAGCGGTGCCTGGTTTCCTCCAAACGTGACGCCTGGCATTCACACCAAAGAGTTCCATCTTTGTCTCATCAGACCAGAAAATTTTGTTTCTCATGGTCTGAGAGTCCTTCAGGTGCCTTTTGGCAAACTCCAGGTGGGCTGCCATGTGCCTTTTACTAAGGAGTGGCTTCCGCCTGGCCACTCTACCATACAGGCCTGATTGGTGGATTGCTGCAGAGATGGTTGTCCTTCTGGAAGGTTCTCCTCTCTCCACAGAGGACCTCTGAAGCTCTGACAGAGTCACCATCGGGTTCTTGGTCACCTCCCTGACTAAGGCCCTTCTGCCCCGATCACTCAGTTTAGATGGCCGGCCAGCTCTAGGAAGAGTCCTGGTGGTTTCAAATTTCTTCCACTTATGGATGATGGAGGCCACTGTGCTCATTGGGACCTTCAAAGCAGCAGAAATTTTTCTGTAACCTTCCCCAGATTTGTGCCTCGAGACAATCCTGTATCGGAGATCTACAGACAATTCCTTTGACTTCATGCTTGGTTTGTGCTCTGACATGAACTGTCAACTATGGGACCTTCTATAGACAGGTGTGTGCCTTTCCAAATCATGTCCAATCAACTGAATTTACCACAGGTGGACTCCAATTAAGCTGCAGAAACATCTCAAGGATGATCAGGGGAAACAGGATGCACCTGAGCTCAATTTTGAGCTTCATGGCAAAGGCTGTGAATACTTATGTACAGTACATGTGCTTTCTCAATTTTTTTATTTTTAATAAATTTGCAAAAATCTCAAGTAAACTTTTTTTACATTGTCATTATGGGGTGTTGTGAGTAGAATTCAGAGGAAAACAATGAATTTTATCCATTTTGGAATAAGGCGATAACATAATAAAATGTGGAAAAAGTGATGCGCTGTGAATACTTTCCGGATGCACTGTATATGATGAGTAGTATGAGAGGTTTGACACTAAGGTGGAAGAAAAGAACCAATGGGCTGGACAGAGGGACTGAGCTGGGAAAGATGTGCAGCAGGTTAGGGTGATAAAGGATAAAGATGGAAACATACTCACAGGTGAGGAGGGTGTGTTGAGAAGGTGGACAGAGTACTTTGAGAGGCTGATGAATGAAGAGAATGAGAGAGAAGGTTGGGTGATGTGGAGATAGTGAATCAGGAAGTGCAGCGGATTAGCAAGGAGGAAATAAGGACAGCTATGAAGAGGAAGAAGAATGTAAAGGCCATTGGCCCAGATGACATACTGTACCTGTGGAAGCATGGAGGTGTTTAGGAGAGATGACAGTGGAGTTTTTAACCAGATTGGTTAATGGAATTTTGGAAACTGAGAGAATGCCTGAGGAGCAGAGAAGAAGTATACTAGTACCAATTTTTAAGAATAAGGGGGATGTGCAGAATTGTAGTAACTACAGGGGGATAAAACTGATGAGCCACAGCATGAAGTTATGGGAAAGATTAGTGGAAGCTCGGTTAAGCAGGGAGGTGATGATAACTGCGTAGCTGTATGGTTTCATTCCAGGAAAGAGTGCCACAGATGCAACATTTGCTTTGAGGTTGTTGATGGAGAAATATAGAGAAAGCCAGAAGAACATTGTGTCTTTGGGGACTTAGAGAAAGCATATGACAGGCTGCCTCAAGAGGAGTTATGGTACTGTTTGAGGAAGGTACATCAGGGATCGGCTCTGAGCCGATCAACAGTACAGAGTAACAGGGAATGTGGAAGAGAGATGAAGAAGAAAGTGTTGGCAAGGTGGAGAAGAGTTTAAGGAGTGATTTGTGACAAGACGATTATCAGCAAGAGTGAAAGGGAAGGTCTACAGGATGGTAGCGAAACCAGCTGTGTTACATGGGTTGGAGATGGTGGCACTGACAAATAAATGGGAGACAGAGCTGGAGGTAGCAGAGTTAAAAATGTTAAGGTTTGGACTGAGTGTGATGAAGATGGACAGGATTACATAAGTACATTAGAATACATTAGAGGGTCAGCTCAGGTTGGACAAAGTCAGAGAGGCAAGATTGTGTTGGTTTGGACATGTGCAGAGGAGAGACGCTGGGTATATTGGGAGGAGGATGTTAATAATAGAACTGCCAGAGAAGAGGAAAAGAGGAAGGCCTGAGAGGAGGTTTATGGATGTGATGAGAGGACATTCAGGTGATGGGTGTAACAGAACAAGATGACGAGGACAGAAAGATATGGAAGAAGATAATCCGCTGTGGCAACCGCAAACTGGAGCATCCAAAAGAAGAAGAAGATACTGTTTCACAGATTTGTGTTATAATAATCTTAGAATTCTGTTTTAGTATATTTTATCACTGTTATAATGGTGTAGTATTTTACCCGTATTCTACTTATATTTATGTGAAGCTCATTGATGACACCTTAGATTCCACAAATTTCCATCTTTACGCATATTTGACTAAGCAGTTTATCTCATTAATGATAATGAAAGCAATGAGTATGTAAAAACAACAAACTGGACAATCCATGTACTGTACAGACAGATTGAAGTTTATTTGTCCCTGGAGGAAATTTGACTTTGTGCAGAAACTCTTTAAATAAATGCATACATACATAAATAGATAGATAAATAAATAAACATATATACACACACACAAACTTTGGTCTGAATGAGCACCAAAATGAGCAAGAAAATTAAAAAGAGAACTTCTGAGTGTGCAGTCCCAGTCCCAGTGAGGCATTATGCAGACATATTGCTGTTGGTATAAAGGAACCCAGCAGTGTTTCTTAACACACATCTGCTGAATGATTTGTTCAGTGCTGTCATGCAGCATTGTTCATAATGGCACTGAGTTTTGTTTTTCATTCTCTCCTTTGCTACGACCTCCAGGGTGTCCAGAGTGTGTCTCATAGCTGAGTCTGCCATTTTAATTAGCTTGTTGATTCGGTGGGCCTCTCTTGAAGTGATGTTACCAGCCCAGCACACCACAGCATAGACAATTGCAGTGGCTATGACAGATGTTAAGGCTGATGCAGATGTGTGTGTTTATGCGCGTGTTACGACATTCATTTTCAGACTAAACGTCAATACACAAGCATGGGCGCCATTAGATTTTTTGCTATTTTTTTTATTGTTGTCAGTTATTACATATGGTCAAGCACATGTTACTTGGTGTGAAGCGACCTTGAGAGCAAACATTC
Source organism: Polypterus senegalus (assembly GCF_016835505.1). NCBI lineage: Eukaryota > Metazoa > Chordata > Cladistia > Polypteriformes > Polypteridae > Polypterus > Polypterus senegalus. The sequence goes on along the minus strand of NC_053169.1, from coordinate 25,103,451 downwards.
AAAATGAATACTCCTGATACAGAAAACCACACTGAAAAAATTACTACTAAAGACCAAATGTTTTTGTAAATATTGTGTATAAGAAAGTATTTTCTGTGTATGCTGAAAAGAGTTAGTTAAGCATATAAGTACATACAGAACTGTATACAACAAGCATTTAAGTATACAAGTTACATGTTGACATAGAAGCTTGTAAGCACACGGTCATTTATCCGTTATATCTGTCCAATATGATAGCCGTCTTTCCATGGACGGCAGGACGTGCTGTTACTATTAATTATTATTACTACATTGACTTGTCATTTTTGTATTGCATTATTAGCGCTGCTTTTCCTGATCTTTGGATTGTTTTTTCTTCAGGTGCTCTCTTTATCCTTCGACATTAGATTAAATGTCAATTGTCAATCCATCCACCGTTGTGTGTGTGTGTGTACACGTTGATCCTATGATGGACCGCCACCCTGTCCTCGGCTAACTCTGCCTTGTGCCCGACAATGCCAGGTTAGATTGTGACCCCTTGGGATCCTGGCTTGGATTAAGCCAATTTGAGAGTGTTAGAACAGAGCAGAATATATTATGTATGTTGTGGAGAGGCAACGAGGGTCAAGACAGGCTGCTGCTGCGTAAACGGACATATTTATAGTCGCATTTTCAAAGTCAGAAGCCACTCACCTACCTTATTGAAGGAGTTCCTTTTAGCAAACCGTGTACACTGCTTGTTTAAATACAAACTGTCAACCATAACCTTAAGCTTTCCCAGTTTATTCACTTAACAGCTGCATCTTATCTAAACAGTCCTATAATAATCCTAATATTCACAAACATTAAATATCACAAGCCTTATTTAACAAACTGTAAAAACCACTCTTTTTTCTCGCCCCAATACACCCTCCTGCCCCACTTGTCCCCTGAGTGCCCTGGCAGGGTGGCTCACCCACTTGCCCAGCTCCAGATGTTGTCATGAGTCTCTCTGGCACCCTCCATCTCACTCTCTCTCTAAAGTAACTGATGGTGGACGTTTACTTCACCTCAACTCTCGACAAGCCTGTTGAGATCAGGGATGACCCACAAAACTAAACTTATGAGCTGCCAGTCCATTGTGCACTCTGGTGACCCCTCCAAGTGCTCATTCATGTAAATGGGTACAATCGTTGTGTTTGTGGAGTTTGAACACACTGTCTGTGTTTGTGTAGGTTATCATTTGGGTTCTTAGGATTTTCTCCTCCATCTCTGAAGTGGGGATTTTAAATTAATCCCATAAGCGTCAGTGTGCATATGTATGTGTTTCTTATCTGTGGTGGTTCCAGTTTTACAATTGGTGCTTCCAGTTCAGGCTCCAGTCTCCATATTCCCAAACTTGACATGACATTAAACTGCAAGAGTGACTGACCTACAGTTTGCTTATGGGGACTGACTACAGTTCCATGGTGGCCTATCTCAATATGGTCTTTAGCAGGTCCTTCCTTTGTCCGTGTCACCGCTCAGCTGCCCCCTCAGTTTTAGACTAAAGGATTTGTGAACATTTTCTCCTATTTGACTTCCATGCTTAATATCAGCTGATTTTTGTGAGTAGACACACAACTACACTGGCAGCTAATTCACACCAAAGAGACATGTCGGGACAGTGCTGTCCAGGTCACAGTGACTCTGCTCTGCGTTGAAGTGCCGCAAGCGGAAAATAAAAATGCAGCTTTCATAGCTTTGGACCAATCTGTCGTTCATTTCTCAGTCTTCTTGGATCAGTTATGGAGGGTGTTATGTATCTGTTTGAAGTTATGTGGATTTTGTTTTATTGTTGTTTTTTATTAACTCTGAATTATTATTTCTCATATCTTTATGTAGTATCTGCTGGATTATTATGGGATGTGATAAGTGTGTGCTGTCTTTTTAAATGATCTTATAGTTCTTATTTTTTGTAGATGGAGCCCCAAGAAACCGGACCACCCTGATTTCACCAATCTGGAGCTGTGCCTCAGGCTATTGAAACTGACTGAGAAGGCTCAGGAGTGGGAATCATTTGTTTACAGGAGTTTTATTGTGAGTATCATTGTTTCTGTTATTGGAATTTTCTAGTTTTTGTTTTCAATTATTTTCACTTTCTCTCAAGGATTCTGATTGCTGGACAGTGATTTGGATTTCATTTGCCTTTTGGGCAACTCCTTTCTTGCCTGTTTTTTTTTGCTCTTTTGAGTGTTAGTGCTTTATTATAGACTTTTTGATTTATAAAGACTCCTTCTTGTTTTTTGGTGCACAAGCTGGTGGTTGACGATTATCCTCTTCCTTGTGGGGCTTGCACTTTATTTTTGAGATATTTATAGTCAGCTCCTCATTTTGGATGTGCTCTAGTCTGCAGTAGTTGACAGCAGAATACTGTCCCGAGAGTTATTCGGACTTAACACTTTAAAGCACGGATCATCACACATCACCCAGAGTCTGACTCGGCTTTAATCACAATTACATAGAATCCCAAGCCTGAGTCACGCACATGGCTAACATCAAGGAGGTTAATACAATCCATCCCCACATGTTGGATGACAAACTGATCGATCAGTTCTGTTTGGACTTAAACTTGGTGGGCTTTATTCTGGACGTTTTAACTAACAGAACACAGAGAGTGGTTGTTAATGGCTGTTTCTCTGATAGTCTTAAGTCATCCACTGACTCGCCCCATGGCTGCTGTCCGTCTTCTCTTTTATTTATCTTACACACAAATGGTTGCAGGAAGTCACAGAAGAACAGACATATCCTGGAATTTGATGACTCTGTCATTGTGAGACTACTACAAGACGAGGAGGACAGCCATGGACCTGTTGTTGATGAGTTTATTTATTGGTGTGATTGTTACGTTTTACGTAAATATCTCTAAGACCAGGATATGGCTGTAGATGTTAGATGATCTCCTCCACCCACTGTATCAACAGTAATTAAAGGGGACAGAGTGCAGATGGAGGAACACTACAAATATCATTGATAACAGGCTACATTTGATCTTAGCACAGAATACTTTTGTAAGAAGTGGCAATCATGGCTTTTCTTTTTAAGGAAGTAGATAAAACAATAATGAAGTTATTTTATAAGTCCTTTATTGAATCTAGACATTTGTTTTTATGTGTTGGTTTGGCAACCTCATCATTAAGAATGTAAACCACCTTAACAACATTGTAACAATTACAAAATGTATTGGATTGCAGCCGACCTCTGTCACTGAGCTGAATCACAACAGGTTAGAACGATGGAGGACAGAAGCCGTTCTCTGTCTTTCAAATTCTATTTGTTGGCATCAGGCTGCAGATTTAGGTTTCCAAGGGTAAAAAGCAACAGATTTAAGAATTTTTTAATTCCTAGAGCTATAAGCGTTTTGAATTCTGTCACTTGTAGGGATGCCGCTGAATTCTGAAGTATTAAGAGGTTTGTGAGGATCAGGTTTTTTGAATTTCTGTAGTGCTTTCAGTACCATTCAGCCATCGCTGTTAAGGTGTGAACTTGGAAATATGCAGATGGATGAGCCTGTGGGGTCCTGGATAACGGACTATCTGTCAGGTAGGCCACAGTTTGTGAGACTCAAGGACTGTGTTTGTGAGCCGCACTGGAGAACCACAAGGAACAGTCTTGTCGCCTTTTCTCTTCACTCTGTACACCTCAGACTACAAATATAACACCAGGTCATGTCACTTGCAGAAATTCTCAGATGATTCTACACTTATGGGGTGTATTGATAAAGAGGATGAGACAGATGAGAGGAGTCAGGGGGAGGCGATTGTTTCTTGGTGCAAAGAGAATTGTCTGCATCTTAACATCAGCAAAACCGAGAAACTGCTTGTGGACTTTTGCTGCAACAAAGAGCCTCTGATTGTCCTCAGTATTCAAGGAGTGGATGTGGAGGTGGTCCACTCCTGTAAGTGTCTGGGGAGTCCACACTAATGACAGGTCAGACTGGTCTTGAAACACAAAGGAAACTATATATCTATATTTCTTAGGAGACCGCATTCTTTCAATGTAGGTGGTGAAATCCTTTATATGTTCTACAACTCTGTGATGGCCAGAGTGATTTTCTATGCTGTGGTGTGCTAGGCTGGTAACACCACTTCAAGAGAGACCCACTGAATCAACAACCTAAATAAAAGGACAAGCTCAGTTACAGGACACACTCCGGGCCCCCAGGAGGTCATAGCAAAGGAGGGAATTAAAACAAAACTGACTGCCATTATGGACAATGCTGTACATCCCCTTTCTGACACACCAACACTGAGGTCTTTCAGCCAATGTGTATTTCAGCAGAAGAGTGTCAAGAAACACGATTGGGGGTCCTTTATGCCAACAGCAATACATCTGTATAATGCAGTACTGGGACTGAGACAGCCAAGTCTGAGGTTTTTCCATCCATCCATCCATTTTCCAACCCGCTGAATCCGAACACAGGGTCACGGGGGTCTTCTGGAGCCAATCCCAGCCAACACAGGGCACAAGGCAGGAACCAATCCTGAGCAGGGTGCCAACCCACCGCAGCTGAGGTTTTTCTTTATTTTAAATTTTTGTCTTTTTAGTCATTCTGGGATGTGTTCAGACCATAGTGTTCATGTATACTGTATATATGATATGCATTTATCTATTTATTTATTTATTTATTTATTTGATGAGTTTCTGAGTGATGGCTCTGAGGTTAAGGATCTGCACTGGTATCTAGAAGGTTGACAGTTAACTGTTGTTACTGTCAGAAGGGATCCTACTCCACTCGGCCTCTGAGCAAGGCCTTTAACCTGAAATTTGCTGCAGGGGCTTGTTGACCCTACGCTTTGACCACCAAAGGTCATGTCAAAAGACAGTTTCCCCTCAGGGATTAACAAAGTATAGCAAATTAAAAAAAATCTAAGTGTTACTCTGGGGACAAATAAAGTTCTGTCTGTCTATCTATCTATCTATCTATCTATCTATCTATCTATCTATCTATCTATCTATCTATCTATCTATCTATCTATCTATCTATCTATCTATCTATCTATCTATCTATCTATCTTATAGTACCTTTCCTATCTATCTATCTATCTATCTATCTATCTATCTATCTATCTATCTATCTATCTATCATCTCTTTCATATCTATCTATCTATCTATCTATCTATCTATCTATCTATCTATCTATCTATCATATAGTACCTTTCATATCTATCTATCTATCTATCTATCTATCTATCTATCTATCTATCTATCTATCATCTCTTTCATATCTATCTATCTATCTATCTATCTATCTATCTATCTATCTATCTATCTATCTATCTATCTATTGTGTACTGTTTAAGGTGATTCTTCTTCTTTGTACTAATCTTCAGTGTGTGTATTTATACCACTGGTCATCAGTTGTTGTGTCTTTGCTTATTTCCTTGTATCTGTGTAATGGTGTTTTATTTTTTTCACGTTCTTGCTACAATCAAATTCATCTCCTTGATAACAGTCTCCCTAAACTAACTAACTCTTCTTTGGCTGCTCAACTCCTGCGGTTTCCCAGCTGTGCCCACCAGAGGGCTCTGTTGCATTACATCTCCATACCACGGTGCCACTCAGCTGATCTCTCAAAGGCCTTTCCTTCCATTTCTGTTGGCACAAGGGGAGCCATCATTTTGCCTTTTTGAAGAACAAGAAGGCTTTTAATTTATTTATTCTTGAGACCTGCTGTGTGAAGTGATACTCAGCTGTTTCTAATTACAGGCTACTTTGAATGAAAATTGAAAGGTTTAGCAAAGAGTGCTGACTCCAAATAAAAAAAGGTCACAGCAAATATCTGTAATCCAAATATAGCAATGAGAATACAGCAAACTGAGCACTGCGGCCTTTGTCAGAGAAAGACGGATTACAGACCCCCCCTTCCACCCCCCACCCACAACAGCATCCAGGCTGGGCTCCCTGAAATAAGTCAAGAATTTGATCCCGTGACAATTAAAGCTGCAAGAGCCACGCAGGTTAAAAAAGCATGTCTTAGGAAGCAGGATTTCGGAAACTTGCTCTCTATATGAAATGGAAAATTCAGATAATTATGTGGATTTTGATGGATTTTGTATTTAAATCAAGGGCATAAAGTTGATAACAGGCCTCTGATGTGGTGGGGCAGAGCAGCAAAGTGACTAAGGACGCAACATTAAGCCACAAGACTGCCTGAGGATTAAAGCCCACTGTGCTTGAGCACATGTAGCCTACCCGTGTCCCAACTGTACTAACACAGCGTACACATGTGGAAAAAGTTGGACTGTGGATGAGCTTCAGGGGACGAGAGTGTGCAATTGCAAGGTACTATATAAAATAAAGGATGTTTGTGTGAATCATAGTTGAGCAATCACAAAGGCCTGGGCCTAATCCTGTTACATTTATTTGTTTAAGAGACACTTTTATCCAAAGCGACTTACAAAAGAGGTCAACACAATGGAGCAAACATCAGTCTTGGGGACTGTTTGGGAACAAGTGACACAGGAGAAGGTACAAAATTGATTATCACAAGTGAAGAGCAGGGTATGTCCATGAATGAATTTTGTGATGGGGTCGACATATCGTGATTTCACAAAACTGTAACAGAAGCGATACTGATTATGGTCAGAGCCAGCTATACTTTAACACATAGCAGGTAACCCAAGATCACCAATGGCGTACTCTGACTTTGGTCATTGGTCAACGTACCACCAGTGTAATAGAGGCACCTGACCAAGCAACAGCTGGGTCCCGACACAGGTTTCCATCTCTTTTTTGCGAACAACATGTATGATCATCCGGCTACAAAATGTTGCTCTTTTCCGTTTGGCCAGTAACGCCTGTCAATCCGGTCAATATTGAGTGACAGAATATGCAGGACCTGCCATCAATCATTTGCTTCTAGCATCAGGCAGTTCCAAACAAAATCGTCAGAGCAGTGGGAGCGGCTGCCCATCGGCAACGTAAGCTGATGGTGGTAATCACACAATCAGAAAATAGAGAAAGTGTGGAGTGGCAAGATGAAGAGGACCTGGACTCACTGTAGGTGGACTCTCTGTTCCCAGAAATGCTGTTGGTGTCGGCAGTGGTCCCGATTGCACAAAGTCAGATCGCTTCAAGTGAGTATTAAAATAAGAACAGTTCAGTGAAGTCAGTTGTTTGATTAACTGCTTACAGAGTGGCCACATGCGTGGTCAACGCTTAAACTGCGCACACTGCTAATGATAATTCGATTTAAAAAAACACAGAGAGTTTTTTGTTGTTATTTTGAGTGTGAAATTCACTTAATTCACAGGGGGGTGTCCTAAGTTTGAGACATCATTACATGAAATTTGTGACAAGAGTGGTGTTGCTTGTCAAATTTGTGCCAAAAGGGTGTGGCGTCACTTATGGATAACCCCAAATACAAGCTAGTTACCAATTCTAGGTTACAAAAACTTAACAGCTAATATCAGTTAGACAGAAACTGATTAAATTAGAGGGTCTTCAAATGCTTCTTTAACACATTAAGGGTGTCCGAATTTCAAATGGAGGTGGGCAGCTTGTTCCATCAGCTAGGAGCTGCACATGCAAATTTGATACCACACAGAGGTGGCATCACCAGACACTGTTCATCTGCAGACCTGAGTGGTCAAGAAGGTGCACAGGACCTCCATATGTGTCCCATATATTAAACAGGTGCTTACCCGTTGACTACACTGTAGGCGAGCATCAAGGATTTGATCTTAAAACGAGCTGCTTCAGAGAGCGGATGTGGTGTTGTGAAAAGAGGAGTGACGTGTGTACCTTGGCTGGTTGAACACCAGATGTGCTGCTGCCTTTTGAATCATCTGCAGTGGCTTGGTGACACATGCTGGTACTCCTGCCTGCACAGTTTTGCCGTAATTCAAATATGAGAAGATCAACCCCTGGACCAGGATTTGTGCTGCATACCCTGATAGATATGATCTGATCTTTCAGATGTTACATAATCTATCCACCAGTTTTCTCAACTCCTACCGTCCATTACAGTGCTGTATGGAGTCAGAGCCAAGCCTTGAAGCATTAGAAACAGGGCAGGAACCAGCTGTGCACAGGACTGCATTTAACATTCACTTACACACACTCCAGAACAAATTCAAGTCTCCATTTGACTTAACATGATGGAGACCAAAGTACTAATAAGAAAACCTACATGAACACAGGCCGAAAGTGTCAACTCCATACAGATTGTGACTGAAGTGGGAATTGAGTCTGATCCCCGCAATGGTGGTCCACAGAGAAGAGAGTATCATGGGTTTCTCTCTTTGATGAAAGAGACTCCATCCAATTGGAACAGTAGCCCACTTTTTCTTCCAGACTTTTTAAAAATTGAATTTGAAAAGTTGCATTAAATAATTTTTATTTTTCATAGAATTGGATTTTGGTGATACTTTTCACAGTTTTAGAATTCCATCCTCAAACACATGGTAGTGACATCTCTGTCCCTTGGCCAAAGAATGTTTGGGGTCTCTTAGGCTTCAGCAATGCACTTCAGTATAGTGGAATCATTTTGAAGTCTAACATTTAATGAGAGATCTGAGGAGCACAAAGTGAAGGGTTTACTTCTAAATGGTGGACAGACCCGTAACACTGGTACCAAGAATCCAGTGAAGCAAGAACTTGGGGCTTCACAGGTATAAAAGAACAGGACACATGCAGGCTTTAGGCTGCAAGATCTGTGACTGATGGGAGAGGACAGGGGACGAGCCCGCAAGGAGCACCTAGATAGTTAGCCAGTACGTTTATGTAGCACATTTCCAATGTTCAGCATCCACCTAGAGGATGCGACGACAGCCATTCTTGCACCAATACGGTCAACAAAATCAGCTATTAGGTGGTGAAGGGTTAAGAGAGAGAGAGAATAGGTTTGAGGCAGAGGATGATTAGGGGCCCAGAATGACTAGGCTGCGGTGGGCAATTTAGCCTGAACATTGGGATACACTCTGCTGTTTATGAAAGATGCCCAGGGACCATTTATGACCACAGAGAAACAGGACCTCAGTTTTACATCTCATCCAAAGAACAGTGGTGTTTTTATATCAGTGTCTCTGTCACTGCATTGGGGCATTGGGATCCACACACAGACCACAGGGTAAGTGCCCCCTGCTAGCCTCACCAACACCTCCTCTGGCAGCAACCCAAGCTTTTCCTAGGTGGTCCCCTATCCAAGTATAGGACAGGCTTGAACGTGCATAGCTTCAGATGGATGGCCTGTTCTGAGGTGCAGGTGGTGTGTCTCCTGGCTGGAGAAAGAGAAGAGAGAAAAGACAGCCTCACTACTAGTTACCATTAAATAGACAGAGAGAAGGGGTGCATCAGTAAGTCAAGTTGTGTTATTTATTAAATAAAATGAAATTATTTACTACAATAGATTCTTGTTTGTCACGGCACCAGACAGTGTTAACTTGTTAAATGTTCATCTGACATGCAAGTAAGAATTCCCATGTGTGATGTACATATGACAATATGACTATTACTATCAATTCTACCTTCCCTTCTAAAGTCTGGAGGAGCAAAACAGCATGAGTGGGCTTAGCAGATCGCCAAGACACCTACGTGATACTCCTAGGATACTAAATGGTAGGAGACGAGCCTCACAAGGGAAAGGCAGGACCCCGCTGTTAATAAGAAAGGGCAGGCGGGCATTCAGCTTCAAAAATATATCAACTCATCCTTTAAGACGCTGATGGCTCATTGATGTAGTACTTCTGGGGATCGCTAGAGGTCACTGTTGACTGACGGCCATTACGGTTCATCACGGAGATTGCGAGGAGAAAGCTAGAAATTGACTTTGCCATTAAGTTTAAAAGGCCTCCCACCAGCAACATACTAGGTAATAATCAGATTTATTACATCTGCCATTTTACTCACATAATAAACTGTGGATAGATGGAAGACATTAAAAGGTAGCACAGGTAAGAGGAGCACCTTGTGCATCTTCAAAGGTTGACTCCAAAATTAATTGGTAACATCGGGTGAATAGGAAATGCTGAGCTACATTTGAATGAATGGCTTTTCCTTGTCAAAACGTTTCTTATGTTTGCGTCTTCTTGTTTCTTAACACAATGAAAGAGGATATTATTTTATTTTATTCAGGAGATGTGTTATTTTCCATTCAATGTTAATTTTAAACAGGCCTGTAGAGAACGAGTGGACTGTTTGATGGACTGACACCTTGTGCACTGTTGTGTTCTGTCTTTCCCCTACAATGACTGGACTGACGGATGCATAATGCCTACCAGACACGAGGAACATTACGATATTAAGCTCTGCAATTGTACCATACATCACAGGCATTCCTACGGCATATGGAGGTGGTTGTAGACTGGCATCATGGTGGCGCACCTCTTACACTGCTGTCTCGCAGCTGAAGATGACTGGCTTTGAAACCCAGCTAAGTCTTTGTTCAGGTGAAGTCTACATGTTCTCCTTGTGTCTGGGGGGATTTTTTTCCCACCACATGCCGTCAATTCTGTTTCTTTTTATATAGCACCCTTCTCGTTGGACTGTTTTACACATTTCTAAATATAATGCATTTAAAATCAAACATCTTTGAAGCAATTTAACCTCCTTAGCGTTGTTTACCCCTGGAAAAAATGACCCCAAAACTTAAAATGTTTGTAATTAGAAAAAAAAATGCTATTACATGGAATAGTAACATGTAAATACCCAAATATTTACAGATATGCAATAGAAGAGGTCTTTCAAGTGTCCACGGCTGTACTTCTGCAGGTTTAGCACACGTCCTTTGTGTGACATGTCACCAACTCACAGGCTGATGCTGCAATCTTTGCGCTCTTTTCTTATATCTTTTCTGTAGTTTGCACATGAGAGTGTAGAATGTCTGTGTTTTACCTGAATGATCACCATCCGGTGTTATTGTAGATTACCGCAGTGCAAGACTTAGTGTCTTCCACATTTCCCCTGACATAAACATTGACCATTCCCGCATTGTGAACTGTACTTAGGGGGCTAACGTCTTGCTTATTCTTGCATTTGATCACAGTTATTTTGCCTTTTTGTCACATGGCTACTTTCGCACCACACTGAAGGTTAATGTGACTGAATTCTCTGGGCACATCTCGACAGTTCGGTTGTACAGTGCTGTTTGCATCAGTTTTACTTTCCATGTCAACGTCTGAGGACCAATTCACATTGTCATCACTGTTGCTTGAACAAGGGTTCGGTTTCAGTTCACACTAAAACTGTCTTAGCGGCTTTTTGTTTGCCATTGTGTTTTAGTTAAAGACTCTGTCCCACTCATGTCTATTGATGAGTGCCAAAATGCTTAGAAATATTCATTATTTTTTTACAGCTTGATGTTATTTTAGGCACTTGATGGCAGCAGAATACTGTCTAGAGGTTTATTTGGGCTACACCCTTTAAAGTGTATCATTACACACCACCCCGAGTCTGACTCGGGTTTAACCAAAATGACATTGAATTCTAAGCATGTGAAATCAAGGTGAGCTATTCTACTAGCATAGGCCACAAAGAACTAGCCTTGGGCGTCCATCACAATCCATCACAGAGCACATTCGTGTATACACCTGTATGCATTCTCTTCGGTTCTTTTTGGAATAGTCCATTAAATTGACCTGCACATCCTTGGAGTGCGGGAAGGAATGTCAGTGTGCCAAGAGGAACACCCACTCAAGTGTGGGTAAAGGTGTGGAGACGCATCAACAGCAATCAGAGCAGGATTCAAATTTGGGAGTCTGGAACCATGAGACTTGAAGTTATGCATTTCATAAACATGAACAATCAAGCATCTGTGCATAAAGACAATAAGATGCTGGTCCATAGCATGGCACACTCATACCAACTGTAACAGACATGTCTGGACTGTGAAATGAAAACCCACAAGATGCATCCAATCAAGAATTTTAATCTGAAGTTCAAGCAAAAAAGTTCTTCCCATACAACAATACTGTATATACTGTACATATGAAGGCATTTGCAAGATTACTGCACAGACCCTTAGACCCTGAGCCTCTCATTGGAACAGAATATCCATCTCTCCATTACTTTTAAAGAGAGGAAGGAAATTAAATAAAAACCTCATTTTCTTCAGTCCTCTACCATCAGTAGATCATGCCGTTGTCCCAGAACAATGTAGCTATGAGCCACTGAACCCTGGCCTACCTCCATGTATCATGAGCAGCACGCATTGAGCCAAGCCAAGATCTTGGGAAGAGTGCTTGGTGCCCAGGGGCCAAGCTAAATTTTATTCACCGACTAGGCTCAAGTAAAATAATATTAGAAAACATCCAAAGGTGATGCGCTGAATTGAATAAACAAGGAAAAGTCATTCAGTAAAGCACTGAAGATGGCTACCCATTCCACAAAGTGAAGACAATGAGGCCAAGGCAGTGGCTAAAGAGTAGCAATGTGTTATTGTGAGGGGAATCAGAAGGAGATTATATTAGAAGTGGAGTCCCACTGGGGTCAGTGCTGGGGCTGATTATAATATAATATAATTAAAACGACAGTTAAAATAACATAGAATCGGCTGAATTGTTACAGAGGAACTTGGACAGCATACAGGCCTGAGCAGATTTGTGAGAGATGAAACGTAATTTAAGTAAATGTGAAGTATTGCATGTGGGAAGTAGAAATGTTAAGTTTGAATGTGCAATGGGAGGACTGAAACTTGAAGGGCCTGGGAGTCGTGGTGGACTTGTCTCTATCTATGTCCAAACAGCGGACAGAAGAAATTAAAAAAGCGAATAGGATGTCAGGATATTTCTATATAGAGAATGAAGACAGTTACTTTAAAATAAATTCTTCAACAAGAACATGGAGAATTGGTTTGAAACTTACGGGTGGATTTCACAAAAATGTTAGAATTTTTTTCTTCATGCAAAGAACCATAGACACGAGGACAAAATTATCAAGGAGTATGGTGGAGAGTAGGATTTTAAGAACTTTCCGATCTTGACTTTGTAATATTTTAGATGATTTCTCTAAATAGGATGGATGAACTAGCTAGCCTGAATGGCCTGTTCATATCACCATTGTTCTAAATGTTCTGATGCTGAGGTAGGTGGAGGTACACATAACATAAAAATAATGCTTGTTCTTTACCAAAAAAATGTAGACAACTCTTATCAAAAGTTTATTGATCCATCCACTATCTAACTGTCTTCTTCCAATTCATGGTTATGGGCAGACATTGCATGGGCACAAGGTGAGAACCAGCCCTGGATGGGGTGCCAGTCCATCAAAGGGCACAATTTCAGCTGCACACACACACACACACACACACACACCCCAGTTCATGTCTTCGCAGTTGTTAATTAACCGAATCCATGCTTAGGTCGTGGAAAGAAAAATTTACACAGACTTTGAAACAACATGCACACTCTGCCCAGTCCAATTCAGTCTTTATGTGACTTGTTTAAATATTTCTCCAATCTTGTTCTTGTAAAGCAATTCATCCAATTACTGTATCCGTACCTGCTTTGTCACAGGAGAGCGGAAGTTACCATGGCAGCTACAGCCAGGAGACGGCATTGGTCAATTGCATGGCGCACTCGCAAGCATTTCCCTCCTGTACTCAGAAGGGGCCAATTTAAAGACATAAGTCCAACAACGATTCCTTTAGTCAATTTAATTTGACAAATACTTACTTTTTCAGAACAAGTGAGTGTCACTTATAGAAAATCTGCCATTGGTCATTCTTGTCTTACTGCTGCCTATTTGACATATTTACGGAGCATTCAGTGATCACTCAATCACACACTTGGCTTGTGACTGCTAGTAGCACATCCAAGCTCTGCTTCAATTCAGTTGTTATTATTACCTCATTTGCATGCAACCTTCTGACCTGTAGGAAAAATAAATTTATGTCTTCTAAATATATCCCAAAGCATTATTTGCATTGCTGCATCAACTGTATACACTCAGGTACCAATTAGGATTCTGCTTTCGTTCCACTCCAAGGCTTTGGCTGATACTCCTAAGCTTAAATGCATAAAGTGCTGCTTGTTTCACCTCTCCTTCGGTGTGGTGTTAGCATGGAGTATTGCCAAATACTGTGCATTACAATACTGAAAGAACATCCATACATTTAATCTTGTTAAATATTTATAGAAGCATCTAGTGTGAGATCTTTGGGTACAATATCAAAACATTTCTTTGAGCTTTATCGTCAGGCTCTCTTATTTTGAATATGGCACACTCTGGTTCAAATGTACAGAAATGAAAGCTCAGAGCAGGTGACATTAGAGTATGAAATGTTTATAAAACTAGACAAAATAAAACAAATTGCTGGGCCATAACTACAGCATTAACATTAGGTAAAAACTAAATGGTTGGATTTGCCAGTGGCAATGCATCACAAGTCATGTAATTGCTGAATGGTGTCTTGTAGCCCAAATAACCAAGTCTTGTTTCCAAGGAGGCCAAGGTCCACCCACAGTATAGGAGCGTACTATGACTGTCATCCCACAATTTTCAAAATATTCTTTGTCAGAGAAATGTCTGAGAAGGGTACTGATATCACATAAGCATTCCTAGTAGCTGTTGTGGTAGGCAGCCCGGACACAGACAGGTGGTTCACCTAACGCATGTTTATTATATATTTTCTATTATTTACAGCAAGTGCACACAACCCACAAACTCCCCAAAAGTCCAGGCCCTCATACATTGCCTTTCTCTTCTTGCTTCAGGCCGCCTCCACTCCTCTCCACCAAGATCTCTTGTCCTCCCGACTCCAGCCAATGAATGGAGGGAGGTGGCCCATTTCATCCCCACCCGGATGTGCTCCAGGTGCCTCCCGGCAATCTTCTGCCGGCACTCCCCAGTGTGGCGGAAGTACCGGCTGCGTACCCGGAAGCACTCCAGGTGTCCCTGATCTTCCTCCCCCCAGCACTTCCGGGTGTGGTGGAAGTGATGAGGGCCAAGGCTACTCAGGCATTGGGGCACCCCCTGGTGGTGACCACGGGTCTCTTTAGGTTGAGCTTCTAAGCTCTGTTCCCGTGGTACCAAAAGCCACCAGGGCGGTCGCCCCTTACGTGGTCTGGGGTAGGCGTAAGCCCTCCTCCGTTCCTCTTGGGCATCCCAGCTGGGTACCACCCCCAGCCACTCACCACACTGTGTATGGAATGACATTGTTCTGTTGGAGTGGAAGAAGGCAAGTGTACCACAAACTTAATGTATTGTATCACAGACAGTACGAATGGGCACACCACACTATGACAAATAGATAAATAGTGGACTGGAAAGGCACCACATGATTGATAAATAGACAGGAAGATTGGAAAGGCATTGTATAAAATACAAAGATAAACAGAAAGAAGGGAAAGGTACTATACAAAATTCAATTCTTTTCCCTGCTATTGTCTACAGAAAACCTTGGCTAGTGCCAGGATAGAGCCACTTGTGCTTCAGGATGCCAGCTGCTGAAGTGTTGTCACATACTTAGTTAGGCCTGTTGTTCCTCTTGGGGCACATGCCACCAACAAGAGGTCTCCAGGTATCTCTGTCTTGAGCCAGTCTCTTCTATTGTCCTCATATGTTGCCTGTTCTCTTGGCATTTGCTTCCAGGTCCCAGTGCCAGGTGTTTCTTGGCCGGTCTCTTTTCTTATTTTTCCTGGGGATTCCTTGTAAAGGCTTACCTTGTGATTCCTGAGACTGGCATACAGAGGTTGTGGCTTATACACCTTGAATGTTGCTGGATAATCTTTTCATCTACTGGCTCTTGTCGTTCTTTATCCCTGCCAAAGTTTTAGGTTACTGTAGGTATCAGGCCAGCAGTTCTTGAGGTTCCTTTATTGACAGGTGTTATTAAATGTCTGGACCTTTTTGGTTCTCCCTGTTTGGTATCATAGAGTAGGATTTACTTCATGTTGGAATTGAAGACCCTCAGCCTGGTGGTGATGCACAGGTCTCTGAATCCCCAGACATTCTTCAGTAAGAGAGCAGTTGCCCTTGCCTTGCCTTGGCGTAGGTCCCACCCTGCTTGTCAACGATTCTGCCAAGGTAAGAGAAGCTTTCCACATCTTCTAGCATTTCATCTTCCAACGTAATTAGGGATGCACTAAGAGAGCTAACCTTGAGGACCTTGCCCTTGCCTCTATAGATGTTGGGTATCAGGCGAGCAGATCTTTTCCTGCATCTGTTGTTGGTTGTGGGACAGGAAGGCGAGGTCATCTGCAAAGTCAGAGGTGGTGTACCATTCAAGGATGTTTTTTGGATTGAGATAACATTGTCCATGTTATCTCCTGTTTGCACATCTGGTGGTCATATGATCCAGCTGAGAAGTAAGACTCATTACTGAAGATGGCTAGATACAAATCCATATCAGTTTAAGCTCTTTGTGTCGGCTGCCAATACTGAAGAACTGGCCGATGGAGAGCAGTAAGGAAAAGAAATCTTAGTGGAAGCCAGTAGTAGACTCCCAGGTCTGTGCGTCATCAGCAAAGGCGTTACTCATTGATCCTTGAGTGGCCTCTAGGAAGTGCTCTCAAACTGTCCTTGAGCCCAAAAAGACATCAAAATAAGCAAAAAGAGTAAGCAAAAGGGTACAGGGTATTTGGAAACAATTGAATTTTGAATTTTGAATTGATCAATTGAATAAACAAAATCCTCCTTTTCTCTGCCTTATATAATAGATTATCCATTCACCTTCCTTTAGGTACCTTTTAATGTCTCTTGCTGCTCTTCCTTTCTCCTTCCTCTGGCCTCTCATCCTCCTGCTAACTGTCATATTGACTCTACACTGAGGAACACTTGGTATTTATGCTCTGAATAGAAAACACTTCCAGTGATTACTTCCATTTCCAGGAATGACCTCTGGAATCTGTGAAGCCATCCTCTTGAACTTACCCTGTGTTAGGTTCTGGGCTGGCGCGTATGATCAAGCCAAACAAAGAGGTTGGGACTTTAGTATTCCTGTTTATTGATGTCACACTGGTGAGGAGGTCTGATGGAGATGGGACCTCCCTGATCCTAGTGTTGTTGGGGCTCCAATCCGGTCATGTGAGTGCATCTCTTTATGATATGATGGCCAAGTGAGCGCTGTCTCTGACCTCAGGGCTCTAGTTGCGCGAGCAGCTTAATAACTCAGAACAGACCCTGATGAGGTGTGGGGACCACGGTTGGCCTTGTTTGATCAAGGACAGGCAGGTCTTGAAGTGGGTCGGAAGTGGCACTTCCATTAGGTGAGTACCAGCTTGGTTATCCAAGCTGCCCTGACAAACCACACCCCCTGGTCACCATGCCCCTCCCTCCCATTCCAAGATCGATTGTCGTCCTTTTATGGTGCATTCAATTCAAAGGGGAACAAACTGCTCAACGATAGACTCAGTGTGTCACAGCGCTCAAAACTCCAAGGGGGAACAGGCAGGAAAATACGGAGGACAATATCCAAAAGTGTATCAGCTTGGTGCGAGAAAATCTGGGGGTGTGGCTGTGGGTGTTTTGCTTCTTTAACTGCTTTATTTATCATCTATTTTCAAAACTAAAAAACTAAGTAATTTGCATTTTCTGTTTATATCCTAACATTGAAAAATTGGGAACTGAAAATTTTCCCAGAAAATCCCAAGAGACTCGAGAAAAACATCCAGATAGACAGCAAGCAGCCCAGGATTGAAGTCCAGCCAGCTGAAGGTATGAGGCAGCACCACCATGCCAACCTTATTCTTAAGTTATGTCATCAAACTTGCATCAAGTTATGAGACTAAACTGAGAAATATGCAAACAAATGTTGGGAATGCCAGTTCCAGGAGATTGACTTTGAATCTCAGGCCAGTGGTTGCACTGTCTGTGTGGAGTCTGTGTGTTCTCCGCAGGTCTTGGGAGCTTTGGTGATTGGTAACTCTGTACTGAGTGTGTCTGAGTTTGCCCAGTGATGAGCTGGTGTTCCCTTTTTTGCTTTGGGTAAGAGAAGAAGCAGTCCTGGATGGGATGCCTCATGATCTCACACGCACACTCGCACCTACTCAGGCAAAGTCAAGTATCACATCAACATGAATATAAAGTTCTTTGGGGATATTATAGGAAATGGTATACCTGTAGAAAGCCATCACAGACACAGGGAGAATATAAACAAGCTACACAGCCAAATTTAAGTTTTTATTATGAAATATATAGATTTTTAAGGGTCACTTTAACACTATAAGAGCCATTTAACTCCGATTATGGTGCTGTGTGCACACAAACAATGACCTGGCCAGGAACTGAATGCAGAGCTCAGGAGCTACAAAACAACAGCACTAGCCACAGTAGCATCATTGTACATCGGATTTTTATTTATATTTGTGTTACATATGTTTTTTTTTTGTCTTTTTAGAATGATGAGAATCCTACCCACGTATTGTTGCAGGTCTAACCTCCATTGTTTGGTGTTCTTTTCTGTAACTGGAAACAAAGACAAAACTGTCGAACTGCCTCCTAATGCAAGTCATCCCGACTTGGCGGCAAAGGAAATGGGGCTCAGTCGGAGTTTTGGATTTAAGCCACTTTAGATGCCATACACAGTAGCTTGTGCTTTGAGGTCCTGATCTCATCTATCAAATTTAGCTCTAGAAAAGCCTTTCTGATGTTCCATTGTTACAGTCCAATGTTGAGAGTGCAGGTGATATAGCGGTGAAGGAAAGGAGATGAAGCATAACTTAAAAAAAGCACATGCTGCGGCAGTGCTGTCAGCTGTAGATTCCCATCTCCCTCTCCTGCGTTTTTTCATTTGATTCATCAGTTGTTAATTTCTATCAGTGCTCGCTGAATAAAGCTAAAATATTGTGACAGACTTCCTCTGTCCACAATTGTCAGCAGTACATCACAAATGCCTAACATATCTATTAATCCTTTACCTTGTCGAGTTTTCTTATTATTTATTTTGCCTATCAAAAAAGTGTCAGAGTGGTGGAGCTCATTGATTGCAGTCCCCTCTTTGCTGTGGAGTCAGAGCATTAAACCCAAAGTGCACCTTTATTTATTTATCACTTATAAACACACATTTCTATTCCTTCAATAATGTTTTAGGGTGCTTGGGAAAAGCTGACGAACCACCCCAAGCCACCTACCTGCCAACGCTGTGCTGTCTGATCCACCGCATGCTGCCATCCAGTTCCACCAGCGTCAGACAGAAACTGCTGTAGCATCAGGAGCTGAGGCAGCCTGCGTGCGTTTGCCTGGGCCTGAAGCTTTTATTGCATGTTACAGCCATAACGGCGAATTTGAAATCAATCATTCTGAGTTAAGTTTACATCTCAGATCCCAAAGACATGCATGTTAGGTAACATGGGGACTCTAAAATGACCCAGTGTTCCTCAGTAGGGCAAGCCAAGTTAACATTCAGAGACCTCTCAAAATGGATTTTGACATATCTGGAAGTGCATTTAATAAATCTCAAGAAGACTTACAGATATCTGAGAATACCTCCATTTCAAAATATCCAAAATACATTTTCTGATATTCCAAATAGATTTCAGCATATCTTGAAATGATACGCTGTACATTGTGAAATATCTGTAGAGCATTTCTAAATATGTCAAATGCAATTCAAGATATCTTGAAATAAGTTCCTATGTATTTTGAGACATCTCAAATACATTTTGAGATACCTTAAGATACATTTGTGGGAATTTTGAGATATTTGAAAATCATTTTTATTTATCTCCAAATAATTTCTTCTGCATTTCAAGATGTCTCAGAAATTTTTTTAGATATCTTAAAATAAGTTCCTGCGTATTGCAGGATATCTCAGATACACTTTGAAATATCACAGAATCACCTCCTGTAAAATTTCTTATTCTTTCAATGGAACGTCTTATCTATTATCTCAGAATGAATTTCAGATATACGAGGGACATTCATAAAGTTTCCACACTTTTTTATCTCTGTTTATTAAGAATTTCAAAAACAAATTTCATCACTTTCTACGTAGTCACCTTCGTTTGCAATGCGATTTTCCCAGCATCATACCAACTATTTAATGCCCAATTTCTACTCCTCCTGCCTTCATCGCTTCCAATGAAAATATAAAAGTGCAGAAACTTTTTGAACATCCCTCATATTAAAAATGCACAGGATGTTATTTTCCGATATCTTGAAATGCATTTGAGATATCTTCGAAATGAACAGGAAGTTATTTAGAGAAATGTGAAAATGCATTTCCGATACCTCAAATTTAAATCAAGATATCTTAAAATGATCAGAAAGTTATCTTAAGATATCTCAAAATATTAAGATACCTTAAAAAAGTATTTACGATATCTTGAAATTCACTATTGTTTAAGATATCTAAATTATATTTTTAGATATCTCAAATACATCCACCCATCCATTATCAAACCCGCTATATCCTAACTACAGGGTCAAGGGGGTCTGCTGGAGCCAATCCCAGCCAACACAGGGCGCAAGGCACGAAACAAACCCCGGGCAGGGCGCCAGCCCACCGCAGTATCTCAAATACATTTCATGATATTTTAAAATAGGTCTCTGCTCCATTTGAGATCTATTAAAAATTATTTCAAGATATCTGAACTTGAAATAAAATCAAAAAAGCCGTTCACATTAGCAGAAGGCCACACTTCATTGATCTGGTATACCTGTGAGCTGCATCTTACGAGATGACACACCAGGACAGGACCTTCAGCAACATCTGGCATCCACTTTCTGCCCCTGTTTGTTCAGTTCAGGGTCAGTGGTGCAGAACGGTATCCCCTTACAAGGAGGAGAAATCGGGAAACAAAGCTGACTGTGATACATTCACACATCCTGGGACAATTTAGACACACCAACAAACCCATGATGATGACTGGAGAACCTGAAGATGAAAAACACTCAGTGCCAAAGAGGACATGAACGCTGAGAGTGACAGGGAGCAGGGACTTGCATTAGCAATGCTAATTGATGTGCCACCTTGCCACCCATGAAAAAATTAAAAAGCTCATTAATACAATGTTATTCATTTTAACTTCCCAGAATGAACGTAGGTTTTGCTTTCCTGAATAACTGCTTGCAAAAATCAAACCACTTTAAATAGCAAAGCAAGATTTAATTTCAAAAACAGCTTTATTGGCATAACAATGAGCTTTTTGTTGCCAAGGTGTTAATAATACAATAAGTAACAATGGCAGGTAAATAAAACTAAACAAAAAGGTAACAACAGCCCAGAATCTCCCGATGGAGAGCTATCCCCCAAGACCTGAATTTGTTCTCCTGCTTGGTGCGAATCGAAAACCGTACCACCACCGTTGTCACCCTTGCTCTGGGCTCTAAATTCACGTCAAACTTCCTTAATCCAGTTTAGTGAGAGGCCAAAGGCTTTGGCTGCAATGTGGGAACCAATCCTGGAGGGGATGTCAGACAGTCACAGGGTACATTCACTGATTGAGGGTCAGGGCTTTAACCTAACAGGCATATGGACTGCAACTGATTATTTTTTGTAATCTTATGTTCATGTTGTCCAAGTTATTTAAAATTATTGAAGTGAATTTGTAATCTTTCTCAGTTATTTTGGGTTGGATAGGATGGACTGCATTTCTTTTCCCACCACAGCCTGCTCACATTGTCTACACAGCATCTGCTCCTTGGGTGTCCTGGTCATTCTATGCCAGGCCGTGGTCACTGAATCACGCTTCGTCTTTCCTTGAAAGGAATTTTTCATTTTGGCGAGGTACCGTACCAGTTCACTTTATAATTTTATGATTCACTTATATTGAGTGTCATTGATTTCAGTGATTCAGACAGCTTTGATATTCATTTTTCAGGTTTGGTTTGATTTCCTTCTGTTTTTGTGTATGTTATATGGCTTTGGCTCAAATAGCCGATGAAGCCCATTGTTGAGGGTAGTCTGCCTTGGGCTCTGTAGGATTTTATAATGACAGCACTCGGGTTCCCATTGCAGAGTTCTTTTTGGAAACAGTGCTGCTCACTCTGCTGGAGGTCTTTCACAATGGAGTGTTTCTAATAAGCTTTGATCCTTTTTCATATCCTGATTTAAGTTTTAGATGTCAGAGTTCGTTGTCAAACAAGTGGATTGGGAGAATAACTCTGCCAGAGCCAGGTTAGCATTTGGAGTTTAATTTTGTATGTGTGTACCGGCATTTCTTTAGTTTATTAATTCCTAGATTACAGTTAGCCGATTGTTTTGTCATGTTAGGGTCCTTGGGTGACCCTATTGTCTTTTATACTCTTTACTACGTAGACCTTAACAAAATGTCCCTAAATGTCTGCAATAGCCCTCATATGCCACAGTAACTGTCATTTCTATGACCTCAGGCAATCCGATAGACTAATAGTTCCAAAGCTCAGTCCTAGGGACCCCCCAGTGGCTGAAGGTTTTTGTTCCAAGTAGATTCACAATCATTGATAATAACTGATAATGACTGATCTCATTTTATTAGCTGCTGTTTTTTCTCTCTCTGCTCTTCTTCTGCATTCAGAAAAGCACAGCAGTGTGATTTTTAAATTTTGAAGACATTTAGAAATATTTTTATTTGTGCTTTAGCTTTCAATGCTTAACTCTCTTTTCTTGTTTTCTTATAATTCTGTCCCATTTTCTTTGTAGCTTACTCCTTCTATTGTATTCTAATAATGACAATTAAAAACAGGCAGAGCAGGCATCTGGGAAAGCAGCGCTGAATGATGAAAGGCTGCAAATACATACAGTACGTGTCATACCGACTAATTAGTAAATAATGGATTAAATAACCAGACCACCTGAGAAAACAAATATTGTTAAAAAGTCAAAAAAAATTATCCTCTGTATCTACTTAGTTTTGTAATTGCTATATTGACCTAAAAACACAGCAACTGGGAAATAACAGCTCACTTAATTAAGATGGGAGTTCAATAATATAAGAAGTTTGTTGGAACAAAAACCTGCAGGCACAGGGGGTCCCCAGGTCCAAGTTTGGGGACCACTGAAATAGAGGAGATGGAGTATCAAAATAATCAGGAGAACAAAGTGACATCTTTATTTATGTACTGTATTATAGATAATATATCTAAAATAATAAACAAAGTACCAGCAAGTGTGACGAAAATACAACTCCAACCTAAGAAGATGCTTGCTACCAGGTGGTGGTTCTCTGTGTTATGTTCTCTTCCAGCCTGGTCTTTGGACCCACATGCCTTTTGAATGGAGGTAGTGATTATTTTGCCTCCACCACCATGGATGGAAAATGGCAGACAGAGAGAGGAAAAGAAATCAAACTGATGCCAGGCCTTTGGTTTCCCGTCACATATTAGGGACTAATTGGGCCTTGTGGCACAGAGTGACTCTCCTGATTCAGCAACCAATCCTAATTAGCCTTAACCCAGTCCTCCAATGGCCAATGGAACGATCCAACTCCCAATTTCATACCATGGTCTCATTTTGTACCCAACAAAACTGTTCTTTCATCTCAGCCCACCTGTATTCCTTCAGGCCAGCTGGCCAGAATTTCTGACATCTTACCTAGAGTAGCTTTAACCTACAGTAAGTACAGCAATTGCTTCTAAAGTATTTCTTTTATAAATACACTTTTATTTTTCAGAATGTCATTACACCATCCTCATCACCCTGATGCTCTCATAAGTGCTTCTCTTTGTGTTTTTTGCTTTTGAAGTTTCCCCAACAGGTAGCTTTTCCCCTGGAAAGCCGTACAGCTGGTCTTGTCCATATTGACCATCAGGTCCACTAATGAGAGTATTATTCCAGAAGGTCCATGTTCTACTACAGAATGTCTTCCACAAATGATAACAACAACAGCTCACCTGTACTAAGAAGTGCTTCTCAACACTCTGGTCTGTCTCACAGTGAGGCGTTCTTTTTAATGAGAAAGGACAGAGAGGAGAGATGGGGTGGCCCAGGTACCCTGATTTAACCAAGTAGTGACATCAGTCTTTTGCCAAACACTAAATGCTGAACTGAAAAGCAAAAGCTAATTTTTAATATACCAGAAACACACCAAAAAAAATCACGCAAAAATACAAAACCCTACAGTTCAATTCAACTCAATTGAGTTTTGTGGCGAGCTCTTCACTGAGTCAAGTTCTCAGGTAAAATGCAAGTATAGATTTTAAAAATGTTACATACAGAATTGGTACAGATTTGTTAAAACACATAGACAAAAAAAAAACAAAGTTGAAACTAATTTGTGTGTCTGGAAACCAACAAATAGCCTGAATTAGGGTAAGCTGTCCTAATTCAGGGAGTTCATAAGGAATGTAATGATTTACTTCATGAGACAGAAGTGCATAATGAACAAGAATAGCCATGTCAAATATTTAAAGTATACAAATGTGTGCTTCATTGTAAATGTCTGAATATAAATATTCTCGATTTTAATAGAAGTTTGTTATTTTCACCCCTCTGATAGAGGTTCATAGTGGGGTAAATCCCTAGTTAAGGATCTAAAATCAAAAATAACATTGTATTCATAACCACTGACCTTGAAAAATTCTAAAACGATACCCGACGTGCTTATGTCTGAAATCGGTCATTTTTAGCCTTCTGGGAGTGGCTCTTAGAGGGATAGGACCACCAGGAAACCATAAAATACCAAAAATATAATCATACTCTTGAACATCAACCTTGATATTGCATAAAGCGACAGTTCAGATATCGGTGATCTCATTTTTTTCAAAGTTTTGTGAAGAAGAACTAACTTAGACCCCTTGTATCCCATTAGGGGGTGAACCCCTGGGGTCAGTTGATGTACAGCTTCAAGTCCTTCTGATCATTTCATTTACAGGCACCCATTTGTTTACACTTTATTAAAAGAGTGTAATTTCCTGTGCAAAATATGGTCCAAAAATGGACTACAAATGAGGGGTTTTCAGGTCTAGAAAGTAACAGTAGGGGTGAACCCCATAAAGCTTGATGTCTTGCATAACTAGACATCAAGATGAGTCAAATGGTATATCATATGTGTTATGACTGTAGAGTTTCAAAGCATGTATAGTATGTCCTCAAAAAGGCCCACTAGAGGCGGATATTACTGTCAAATAATGGATAGTAATAAGAGCAAACATGGGGTCTTTATAAAATAAGAAGATTTATTTTGCACAAGAATACTCTGAACAAACAGTGAGCTCAGTGGAGCACAAAAGACAAAAAGGAGTTGCCAGCAAAGGCAATCCAAGGCAAACATTCATCCATCCATCCATTATCTAACCTGCTATATCCTAACTACAGGGTCACAGGGGTCTGCTGGAGCCAATCCCAGCCAACACAGGGCACAAGGCAGAAAACAAACCCCAGGCAGGGCGCCAGCCCACTGCAGGGCGCACACCCACATACACCAAGCACACACCAGGGACAATTTAGGATTGCCAATACGCCTAACCTGCATGTCTTTGGACTATGGGAGGAAACCTGAGCACAAGGAGGAAACCCCAGGTCTCCTTACTGAGAGGCAGCAGTACTACCCATTGCACCACCGTGCCGCCCGGCAAACATTCAAAGAGGGGCAAAACAGAGCAGAAAGGTCAAAAATACAACAAATCACAAAAGCACAGCACATTCACAAAGAAGTCCTCAGCAACTCCCAAGTGCATTGGAATGAACCGCAAGGGACTATGGGGTTGCCCCTGCCTGTATAGGGTTGAGGGTAGTCCCTTATGGTGATGGACCTGTGGCCACATCTTGTGGGGTATCACCCACAAAACACAAGGAATAAAGCAAATTATAAATAAAAGTAGCATTAACATAAATCAAAGACTCAACAATGAACAAAAAAAAAAACATAAAACAAGAATTTGAACAGCAGCCCAGAGGGAAACGTTACAAAAACATAAAATAAGCCATTTTTTTTAACACAGTATCTGTCTATTAATTCATTGCTGAACTGTGGTCAGTTCACAATGGAGGAGAGGAGAACAAAAAAACTCCAGTCAGCAACATACCTGGAGAAACTAAACCCCTGGGGTGTTCACGGTCATTTATAACAGACAAACTCAGAAACAGTCACAGTCCTGGAAACCGGGGGCATCACTAGCTCCTGCACTTTAGGGATTTTAGCCCCACCTCCCTAACATCTTGGGGAGTTTTCACTCTGTCGACAGCCATTATCAAAATGGTAGAAACTAGGGGTAGCCTATAGGACATCAGGGACTTAAGAGTATATGTGCATTGAACAGGTGGGCTCTTGAAGATCAGGGACTACAAGACTGAGACCAGGAGCAAAAGCCCCGGAGACCCCCCCAGTGAAGTCACTGCTGGAAACTTTAGCCAACTAGCAGCACACCTTTTTCGTGGGCAGTCCACAATAGAGTCAATGTTGGCTCGTCATTCTGATGAAAGGACTTTTCCATCTGAAGATTCCATGGCTCCCAGTATTCCAGGTGTCTTTTCCATAAGCAGGCGAAAGGCTTGGCAGAACAGCAGTGGCACCAAATGCCATGTCTAGATAGCAAGAAGAGAAACAGAATAGAGGAGGGTTAGTAATGGTTTATAAATTGTTGCCAGCTGGCAACGTCTTGTTTTGTTTGCCTCTTTTTGCACTTTGTGTTAAGGGCACCTGATCTGGACTGAATAATTCCGATATGTTATGCATTAAACCTGAAATCTTAAAAGCTCTATTTCATACTGCAGTATGGGGAAATTCAACTGAGGTAAAGTATTCATGCATTGCTGTCCAATGTATTAAAATAACAAATACTAGAACGTAAACTCGTGGAGGAAATCTAAAATATGTTATTAACAGAGACGGATAAAGGGAAAGCCCCTAAGAACTCCAAACTGTTCGCGACGATGTTCTGGGCCTCGCGTTCTCGCGCACGGGCGCGTGCGTTTGCGTATGCGCGCTCGCGCTCACAGAAGCGTTTGCCAGTGTATACTGCCTGTCAGTTGAGGTCACGTGGTGCGCTTTGACAGCGGCAATAGCACGTTGCCTGAGAAGAGAACAGCAGAAAAAGCGAGTGAGCCAGAGGTGCTTCAGAGGGTATGTGAGGCAAAGCGAGGAGGCAGAGCAGGGCCGCTTTATCAGCGTGGGGATCTCCATGAACATGAGAACATCCCGGGAAGACATGAAGCAGTCCCACTGACATGGACATGTGCTTGGATACAATTAAGAAACTACTTGTAAGTAGAGATTTCTGATGCTTCGGCTGCTGTCCAACTTGGCAGGATCCCTCCCCTGAATGGGAACTTTGCGCTTCTTCACCGCATCTTTTATTTGCAAGAGGTGCGCAAGCCGGAATTCCTTTGCCTACCGGAACTAACGGCTGAATTCATCCAGTTTATGTATGAAAACGCAGTACTTGGCATTAGCCCTGATGGGTTAATAAAATCAGACGTTATTCTTTCAAATTGTGTCCGAATAATCTCCTTGCTCTTTGACAGCGGCTCCGGCACAGCGTTTCTTAGCCCGGCGCACGTGTGGCACAGCTCACCGTTATGTTGCCTTTGTGAACGAATCATCTTGTGAGGGGGAGCAACAGCCGCCTCTCCCCCGCCCCCAACCCCTCCGCCCTTTTTTGGTATTTTGATGAGTTTACAAAATAAGGAAATGAAAGAGTGCGTGTGCAAACAGGACGTACAGCAGGCAGTCAACCAAGGGCCTCAGCCCGGTACCAACATCATCACTGATTTGAAGTTGTGACTAGACCCCTGGATATCCTCTATTTGCGTGGGCTTTCTTGAATTATGTTTGCACTGATGTCTTGATCCCAGTCGCCACACTAATAATAATAACGATAGTCATAATATTTGGAATGACATCAACTGACAATTCAAAGGCTGGCCCTTTTGTGACACTTGGATTGAAAGCAACAGATTGCTTACTCATGTGCGCAGAACAGTTTGGAAATAGATCTTTAGCAGTGCTTGCAAGCTGCTGTACCTCGCATGGAAACTAATCATCATCATCATCATCATCATCTTCATAATAATATCAATAAACTAGTACGACGGAAATAAACACAAGCACCACACTGTGTGTGTTAAAGTATATTTCTTATTTTTTTAAGAGCAGCAAAGCATTCTTCAGCAGTATACATTTTGGAGATACCGCTACTTGAGAAGCCTTGCGTGTGGTCATATTGACACCGGCGGAATTGTGGCACGTGGGCCCCTGAGAACATTTGGAGCAGAAGATTAAACGCATACCAGTAAAAGTGGGCATCCCCTAACGGGTAACTCGATGAATCTGAACCACGTTAAGTGCTTCCCCTTTTATACAGCGGCACGTTGGTGTTAACCGCTCTTTGCAAAAGTTCATTTTGTACAATCGGTTTGTCCTGGGACCTGGTTTGTGTGCATGCTCTGGCAGCATCAAGTGCACTCGCAGCCTCAGCTGGTGATGCGATGCCCCGTAACCACAGCGGAGATGAGGGTGGCTCTGGGCTCTGGATGAAACCTTCCCCCGGACACCGCGTTCAAGTGTATGGAATGAAAGATGTGGAGTCCGGCCGCAGGATGAAAAATTCCACCCGCACTGTGGACTTGTTGCCCCAGCTCACCGGCTCTTGCGCTGCAGGCACAGGTGCAGGGGGCTCTGAAAGTCTGCGAGCGAAGCAAGGAGCTCGGCTGAGTCTTCTCGGGAAGCCTTTGTCCTACAGTAACAGCCCCAGCGGCCGGAGAAACGTTCGGTACCGGAGACTGCAGAACTATCTCTACAACGTTCTGGAGAGACCCCGGGGCTGGGCGTTCATCTATCACGCCTTTGTGTAAGTAGCGCTCGGCCGTCACGGAGGGATCGTGCAGAATCGCAGTGCGCTTCGTGCTCGGGTGGGCGCCGCTCAGATCGCGCAGAGTCTCAGGAACCTGTTGACAGTCTGCTCAGTGCGAGCGCCGCCGGGCAGCAGGGAGAGAGCGAGCGAGCGAAAGGGACGATGGAGCTGCCAGACTGGCGACTGTTGTCTAGCTGTCTTATGTGGTGCTCCATCTATCCTATAATGTCATCTATCTATCTATCTATCTATCTATCTATCTATCTATCTATCTATCTATCTATCTATCCTATATAGAGTTATCTCTCTATTTGGCATTTTTACAAAACCTTTATTAAATTCATTATGTAATAAATACAAACCACAAGATCAAAACATTGAATATTCAAATTTTCAAAACTATTGACATTAATCATTCCAAAATAACCATTTCCAACAATGTTATTCAGTTCTTTATTTATTATATAAATACCCCCCAAAACTCAAAACCTCTCCCATTCAGCCTCTGCACCACACAATAACATTTATTCCTTACAATACACCATAAATTTCTTACCATAAATATTTTACTAATTATAAAATCTGAACAGAAATTGCACTTCTTCATTTTCATGTTTACAAAACACACCACTTATCCTGAAACTATACAACATTCACAGTAGATTTATACAAATCCAAATCCACCACTATAGTAACGTCACATAGCATTTTAAGTACTACACTGGGATCTGTATTGCCTACTACTTATAACTTTATTTTTGTGAGTTGTTCAGATTTCCATTTTGTCTGTTCTAAAAAAAGCTAATTAGGTTTACATTTTTCCTTGTTTATCTATCTATCATATAGTGCCTTATCTATCTATCTATCTATCTATCTATCTATCTATCTATCTATCTATCTATCTATCTATCTATCTATCTATCTATCTATCTATCTATCATATAGTGCTTTTAACATTATCTATCTATCTATCTATCTATCTATCTATCTATCTATCTATCTATCTATCTATCTATCTATCTATCTATCTATCATATAGTGCCTTTAACATTATCTATCTATCTATCTATCTATCTATCTATCTATCTATCTATCTATCTATCTATCTATTATATAGTGCCTTTTACCTTTCTATCATATTATAGTATACCTGCTCTTTCAGCTGATACAGTATTTGTAAATGCCGTGATGCAGGCTCTGGCCTTTGTATTTTCTTGTTGATTTTCCTGATAATGCCAGTGATTAAAAATGCCAAGTGACAATGACTTAAAGTACAATAGCTTTGATTTATCCTGAATATGCATATTATGTGCTTGTTTTTGAAGAGACATGCAGGGAGAGTACTACTTACCGTGACACCCTCTTTGGTAACCTTAGAAGTGTGCTGTAATTAGAGTAAATCTGCACAAGGCTTTACACATACAACATTCTATTAAGTGCAGTATCATGCTTCTGTGTTTTTTCTCTAGTTTACATTTGTCACACAGTGTTTAGTGCTAATTAAATAATTTGAACCAAAAAAATTAATTTCATGTTCACATTTTGTTTTGTAAAAATTCTTCATTCTTATTACTAATAATAACACTATACATTTTCATTTGGCAGTTGTTGTGAAGATGTTCTGAGTGCAAATGCTTAGTGAGAAATTTATATTTGATTTGGTTACAAAAGCAGTGACGTTCATTGTATTGTAATTTGTGATAATGAAACTTTGATCCTGACATCTTCGTCATTTTTCTAATTGAAGCCCTCTAAAGGTCTTGTATGGCCAGTAATCCCTAATGACACGTTACCTGTGACTGTTGGCAAAAGAAATCCAAATGTGCTCCATTACGGTAGTGGATTTTATTATTA
This sequence comes from Polypterus senegalus, assembly GCF_016835505.1. NCBI lineage: Eukaryota > Metazoa > Chordata > Cladistia > Polypteriformes > Polypteridae > Polypterus > Polypterus senegalus. The sequence continues at coordinate 25,073,009 of NC_053169.1, read as the reverse complement.
GAATCCCTGAGCAGTTCACACAGCTTATAAATTAGTTGTTTCGTCAGGCATTTAAGAGCACTTTATTCTGGAAATTAAGTCACTGGCCATCATTCCAGTTTGTGAGAGCACTGCTTACTTAAACAATGAATAAACTGAAAGCAAAAGTACTTTAAAAAGTGGATTGTTATTCCCAGTCTTTAAAAACAATTATGAGTAATGTGAAGGAAACTTTAAGATGACAAGAACAAGAGAAATGAGAACCTTGGATGGAGAGGCCTTTCATTCTATGTCTTGAATGATGATAACATGGCACTCATTAATTGTTTTTATTATACGAAATTAATTAGTAATTGAAAAATTAAGACTTGCATCTCACTAATGTATTAAGAGCAGCATGAGAGTGGTGTGTGTTTTGGTACAGGATGTTGGATCTGAATGTTATTTATAATAATATCAAACTATACATGATGGTACTTATCACTTGGTTCTGTGTAAAGCAGCATAAGGGCAGCAAAAAGTCACACAACTCCTATAATAAAAGAGTTCTAATGAAAAGTTTAGATTTTTGGATGAAAATATGATAACAGTAATATGCTACAATATGTGTCCCTCTGCCTTTTTAATGATGTAGTCATTGACCCGTGCTGTTTAGATGTGTTATTTAAATTAGTGATAGTCACTGCGGACATTGGTTTGTATTTAATGCTGCCGTTATTATCCGAGGTGAGGCGTACTGACATGTGTCAGTTGCAGTTGTGCTCGCCTACAGTGAAGCAGTTTCTGGTGCTGATGTGGCCGCCTGTACGTTTTTTAACTGCTGAATCTGCTGCACCCTTAATTTTTTTTTCTTCTTTTTTCTTTTTCTGAAATGTAATTCAGAGATTATTATCGACATTAGAGAAGGCAGCTCATTTGTAACAGCAAAATCAATAATGGTCAGTATAAACATGTTTATCAAGGCAGTGACACAATATAGTGCGCTGAATGATGAATGTAACTGATAGAGTACACATACCCTAAATATACATCTAATTATACTGTATCTACACACACACACATTTATATAAATAGACAGTATGCATGGCTTTTATCAGCTGTATAACAAAGTCACATTTTGTCCTTTAAGATCTGTTACTGTATATGGGAAATGGTCAAAGCAGATAGAGTACACTTCCCTGTATAAATAGTAACAATTGAAAATGTTTTATTTGCAGATAGCATCAGTCTGCAAATATTTTGAAAAAAAAGTTTGATGACAAACTCTTCCGCTCTTTCTAGTTTGCATTTGCTTTTGTTTGTTTTGGTATAAAAATGAAGGCTGATATGCTAGTGATGCTTTTTCCATACCGATGCTGTGTTTTCTTTTTCTCCTGACACATGTTGTGTTTGTTCTGGACATCATCTGTTTCAGCAGAGGCTTCTCCAAACACAGCTACTACATAGCAACCTCGCGAGGGTCTGACTGACTGACTGCCTGCCAGCCCACCCGCCTGAAAAGGAAGATTTGGTGGCTGCACATTTGTGGCAGTAAAGCTGCCGTTTGTTGCCGTGCCTCGCCTCCCTGCTTTTGTGTTGCACTTTTGTCAAAGTGTAAGCAGTTGTGGAAGGCAGCACCTTAGGAAGAATTTAAAGAGCTTGAATTAATGAATGCCAAAAGATGTAAGAATATCTCAGGGAGCGTTTCCGGCTGCCAGTGCAAGTGCCTTGGATTCTTTTCAGAGACATTATGAAACAACAGGGACAAGAAAGGCCGCACAGCTCTGGTGATTCCCAGGCAGTTTACTGGCATCGGTACTTAGGAAGTCAGCGTGATGCTCTTTTCTTTCTTTCTTTCTTTTTTTTCAATTTCATTTTTGCAGTGTCTAGCATGATGGGGAAGGCAGCGAGTCTGAAATCTTTGTCACATCTTATTTGCTTGCATAATTAATTCCAATATGCTTTGTGCTCCTCTCTGTGATCCAGACACCCCCGCGCTGCGTCATCACGTCTACGCCATTTAGCACTGGATAAGGCTCTCTCATTTGGCTTTCAGCATAAAGCCTATTATAAAAAAAAAATCTTTCCAATCATGCGGTGATTCGTTCTAAAGATATTGGACATAAAGCGAAATATGTTTTGTAGATTTTAAAAGAATATTTGATGAAAGTCTGAATATTATGTTCTGCTCATTTTAATCATGGAAAGATTAAAAAAAGGAAACATGCAAACAAAGGATTTCTTTTGATCAAAAATAAAATCTCAATATACCTGCCTGGCCGCTCTGATTGGCTGCTCCACTTGGACTTCATTTTTGTGCGCAGTACCAGTCGTTATTAGTCTCTTTGTTAGATGGCCACCGAACGCAGTTTTATACTAAATAACTGAAATGGCCCACCTGTGGCTCCTTACTCACTAAGACCTTTAGTGCAAAAAAGTCTGAGAGAGAAGCCGAGAGTATATAAAGTTTAGAAGTAATGTTACGAATTTCAGGCACAATAATCATTACATTAAGTCAATGGCTATCATTCCAGTGTGTGAGAGCACTGCTTACTTAAACAATGAATAAGCTGAAAGGAAAAGTACTTTAAAAAGTGGATTGTTATTCCCAGTCTTAAGTGAAGCAAACTTTAAGATGACAAGAACAAGAGAAATTGAGAATCATGGATGGAGAGGCCTTTCATTCTACATTGGTGTGTCTTGAATGGTGATAACATGGGACTCATTAATTGTTATTATTATATGAAATTAATTAGTAATTGAAAAATGAACACTTGCACTTAGAGTAGCATGAGAGTGGTGTGTGTTTTGGTACAGGATGTTGGATTTGAATGTTATCTATCTTCTTATATAATACGCTACTGTGGCTTTTCATTTGTCTGTCCAAGATTTGAAATCACCTGTAGCTTGAAAACCATTTGACCCATTGATCTGAAATTTGGTACACATATACTACGTGACGTCTACTATACGCTTTCGGGGTGATGATTTTTATTACTCTTTTTATTTTATTTTATTTTTTTTGTAGAATCAACTCTCGGCCACGCCCAGCAGGGCGGCCGTGCGGCACATGCGTATGGGCGCCATACTCATTCCCTACCACCTTCGCTAATCATTCTTGAGGCAGATTGAAGACTGAAGTGCCAGCTTAAGTGAAAAACTAAAGAAAACATACTAAGTAATTGCAACACAAAAACTAACTTAATCAGTTTTAACGCGAAAAGATGCCAAAGAAAGAAGAGAAGAAGCGGGCTGCTAGGGTGGAGAAAAGAAGAGCTGCTCAGGAAGCAGCAAACGCATCAACCTCTGAGCAAACGAATGCTAAACGTACAGAGAAAGAGGAGGAAAACTAGGAACGCTCAAGTCAAGTGTATTCACCGCACGTTATCATGCAGATCGCCATTACTGGTCTTATATAATACGCTACCGTGGCTGTTTGTTTGTCTGTCCAGGATTTTAAATCACCTGTAGCTCTCAAACTGTTTCTCCTATTGACCTGAAACGTGGTACACATATACTACGTGACGTCTACTATCAGCTTTCGAGGTGATGATTTTTATCCCTCTTTTTATTTTTATTTTATTGTAGAATCAACTCTCGGCAGCGTGCAGCAGGGCGGCCGTGCGGTGCATGCGTATGGGCGCTGTTCTCATTCTCTACCACCCTTGCTAATCATTCTTGAGGCAGATTGAAGACTTCAGTGCCAGCTTAAGTGAAAAATTAAAGAAAACGTACTAAGTAATTGCAACACAAAAACTAACTTAATCAGTTTTAACGCGAAGAGATGCCGACTAAAGAAGAGAAGCAGCGGGACGCTAGGGTGGAGAAAAGAAGAGCAACGAATGCTAAACGTACAGAGAAAGAGGAGGAAAATTAGGAAGGCTCAAGCCAAGTGTATTCACCGCATGTTACTATGCAGTACGCCGTTACTGGTTTATAATAATATCAATCTATACATGATGGTAGTTATCACTTGGGTCTGTGTAAAGCAGCATAAGGCCAGCAAAAAGTCGCACAGCTCATAATTAAATAAATTAAGAGAAATTAAACATGTTATACGTAAAGGCATTAAGTACAGTACTGGATAATATTGGCTGTTATATCTGTAGTTTTTGTCTTTTTTCCATTTTTCTTGATTTATTCCTCTGTCTTCTTTTCACAGTAACTTTGTCAAAATGGAACAGTTTTATATCTGGAACTTGAGAGAAAATAAAACCTGAATTAGGTTATTTAATGGATTTTTTTTGAAGGTTTGTCTGCACTTTCACCCCAGGCAGTTTGGATCAGTCAGAAATACCGTTTACAGTACAGTATATCTCAAATGTCATTTTGATTTGGCAGAATACGGTTATGATTAGTTGAAGGAAAGTGTAAAATGTTGCAAAGATTACTGCACTTAGTCTTTGTCTCAAGTTGTTAAATGCAGAGTGTTTGACTATATTTAGGTGTAAATGCAGAACAGAATAATAATAATGGTAACACAATGGTAATACATTTTATTTATATAGCGCCTTTCCCATGGTCAAGGCGCTTCACAGAGTCACAGAGAAAAAAAACAGCAGGGTATATGTAACATTGGATAGAGGTGTTATCCGGAATAGAATAATGAAGCAGATAACAAAGCATTAAATAGAATAAAGAACAATAAACCAGAGTAAAATACTAAATTCAATACTAAAATAAAAACTTAACAAATAACCTAATTTGTAATATAACAGACACACACAAATTATCCTGAGCACCTGGACAGAGAGGTAAACTGGAAGAAGGGCAGAATGTTAGGTTAAGTTAAAAGCCTTCCAGAACAGATGAGTTTTAAGTTGTTTTTTAAAGGAATGAATGGAGTCAGCTGATCAAATTCATTTCGGGTGGTCATTCCAAAGTCTGTCAGGCTAAACAGCTGAAGACCCTGTCACCCTTAGAGTGCAGGTCAGTGTGGGGCACAACAAGACTGTCAGAATCAGAGGACCTTAGCGGGCAAATGGGAGTCATAGCGATGGAGAAGGTCACTGATGTAGTCTGGTGTGAGGCCATTTAAAGCTCTGTAGATTATGAATAGAATTTTATATTCAGTTCTGTAAGACACAGAGAGCCAGTGAAGGCGAAGCAGGATGGGTGTCATGTACTTGCTGTTGTTGGTTCGTTTTAGGACTCTTGCAGCAGAGTTTTGAATCAGCTGGCGCTGTGATATAAGATTAGAGGGGGAAACCTGCCAGTAGGGAGTTACAATAATCGATGCAGGATGTGATAAAAGCGTGGACAAATTTCTCAGCATTAGAAAAGGAGAGGAAGGAGCAAACACGGGATATGTTATGGAGCGGAAAGTAAGAAAGTTTCTTAATTTGTTTCATGTGGGCGGAATAAGTAAGGGAGGAATCAAAATTGACACCAAGATTCCTTGCATCAGAAGAAGGTCTGATGAGATCACTGTCAAGAGTGACTGAAAAGAAGCTCATTTTATTAAGTAGCGCTTTAGTGCTAATTTGCAGGAGTTCAGTTTTGTTACAATTTACTTTTAAAGAGTTCTGCTCCATCCAGGTTTTAATTTCAGAATCAAGTATCATATACAAATACTTTAATTGTAAGTATTGTGTTGCAAATGAGGCACACTTCTTTTTTGCTGTGTACTCATGTGGTGTCTGCGTGAACGAGACACATAAACACTACGTCTACACGACTGTTTGTGATGATGATGATGATGATGTTATGCAAATGAATCATGCAAATGAGCCTCCTGAACTTGAATGATCATTCATTGGTCAGCAATATGAGGGCAGCTGAATGGTGGAAAGCAGACAGTCAGACGTTCATTCTGCCACATTAACATAGGATTAGATTCGGTAAAGCAGTGGAATTACTCGTTAAATGCAAAGTGATTTTCATATGATTTTTATTTATGGAAGGGTAAACAGAATATGCTTGTTGTTATAAAAATTACACATTTATTCTATCTAGTGTAATGCTCCAAATGTTCCTAAACTCAAGTGTCCTGTAATTACACATTTCAAATATGAATTTGTTATTTTATTGCCTTTAAAAATGACCCTGACATTTTGTGAGTTAATGCTTTCAGTGAAAATTCTTTATTTTTCTTGATCAAATTTTGTATTTCATTATTTTTTGGCTACATACTAAATCCATATATTTCAAACAGTCAGGCCTGCTTGCTTTTCAAATATTGTTTCTTATCTTTAGCGTTAGTGTAGTTAACATACAAAGCTCTTCTCTCAGAGACATTTAACAGAGAAAGCACTTACTGATTGTCTCCCTTCTTTCTCTTCAGAAACATAACACACACACACACACACACACACACACACACACACACACACACACACACACTGTACATGTCAGATTAAAGAGGCCTGGAGGAGAAGTGGATAGCAGCCTACATTGAGGTGTCTGAGGACCTGAAAATGTCCAACATTCAGGAACAAACAAGCAGATCACATCAGTACGTCGTGAGTTTGTCACAACTTGAGTCCTCTGCACAGCTAATACATTCAAAGGCAGAATCCATGGATGATTCCAAGACGGATTTTCATGCTATGTCTGATGAAAGGCTCAGTGTGGGAAGCTATCCAGTGGTCAAGGGGGAGACCCGATGGATGAGGTGCATAGGCTTAGAATGCTGGTTTACTGGAGAATGAGAATTTCATTTCATGCGTTTCATAATTTGTATGGCACGCCTTCCTAATCTTTCTTTACTACATGTACAGTAAATAATAGATATCTTGCAACAGACAATCTTTACCTTTTTATTTAGAATACTTTTGTAATAAAATGGTGTGTGTCATGGATGTATGTGTCATACCTTTGAGGTTTAAAGAGACAGAAGGCCAGTTGGGCTTACGCATGTCGAGTAGCCTGCAGCATCCCTGTGATGGACAGAGCAGTAGGTGTGTGGAAATTGTGGCAAAACAGCTTTTATTCAAAGTGCGTTACAAATTATCCTTCAAAAGTTTATAATACTATAGACAAAACCTTAACTTAGCAAGCCACATGCAATACAGTCATGGAGAACTTTGTATGCATTATTTTACAATTTGATTAAGAGGATGGATGGATAAATGAACCAATAAACTGATGAATAAAAAGATTATATACACACACACACATATATATATATATATATATATATATATATATATATATATATATATATATATATAGTTGGCCCCTGCCCAGGATTGGTTCCTGCCTTGTGCCCTGTGTTGGCTGGGATTGGCTCCAGCAGACCCCGTGACCCTGTGTTCGGATTCAGCGGTTGGAAAATGGATGGATGGAAATATATATATATATATATGAATATATGAATAAAACAGATTAATATATATATATATATATATATATATATATATATATTAATGCAAACATTTTGCTTTTGGGAATTAATGATAAGTTCCATCAGTGTACATTTGCCAATTGAAAAAACTGACGTGTCCAGCACATGACGTTTCCTATAAATAAATATGGGAGTTTAGCAGTAAAATAATGCAGACCAATATTTTATTATGTGGGACCAAACTGAACAATCATCTGTTCTTGAAATATTTACATTTTCCTTCACCAGTTTTGCTGCAGTTGGGATTGAAATGTGCACAAAAGATGCAAAATTGCCATTTGTGTGTAGAGCAAAATCCACTAAGGCTTTTTTGTTCAAAATCAATACTAGAATTTTACAAGGCTAATAACTGTGCCAAGTTTAATTTGGATTGAGCGATTCATATATAATAAAGTTTATGTAACCTAATCTAATATGAGTTATTGCATCCACAGATTTGCGCCCTGAGACACAGAAACCTCAGTCTAAAACAGCCAAATTGTGTTCATTAATGCCTAAAATGTGTAAATCCAATCATGGCCAGATATTGAAAGTCCGACTCTGACATCATGCTTTCCTTATATGTATTTTTACCGTATGTGTTGGGAAAATTAAAAAAAAATCAATAAACCAAAACGTTAGGGGCCTATTTGTTTTGGCTGAAAAATTTTGGTTGTTAGGCTTGTTGTCTGTTTGTTGTATAAGCCAAGTGCAATGCTCGCCTTCCTGATATTTAGGGAATAAGAATGTTAAACCTGCTCGTCAAATTTAACCATCAAAGCTTTGCTACATAAATGATGTATTAAAAATGGCCTTTACATGATTACATTTGGATTTCCATTATATTTTAAGTGACATTTTATTGAATAATTTTGCTCAAATGGCCCTATATTAGAATAATTGGGTCCTGAAAACAGGTGAATTGCTACTAACTTGATCAAAATTAAGACATATTTTGCACTTTATGCTGGTGAAGTATTGATTATTTTCCTGCTTGAAGTAATGAGATTGATCATATTTAACAGTGCATATATTGACTTATACATAAGTAATATTGTATAATTTAGCCAGTGCAGAGCAAATTAGGAGATGTTATTGTTGAAGAGTCATTATTGGAATAATTCATTAATTGTTGCTTCATTCAGAACTCCACAAAGGCCTGAGGTAACTTAGGAGAGAAATGATAGCAGGTCATTTAAGAATTCAAATATATATACAGGCGGAACCTCGTTGTAATGAAATTCATGAGACTATAAAAATATTTCATTATAATGAAAATGGGGAAAATATGTCTACTGTTGTGACTGGGGTCGCCAGTGATTCGCCTTTTCTAACCGTAGCTGCGTTGCTGCGTCTGGCGAACAGTAAACCAAAGGCAAAGTATTTGTTTGTCCTCTTCAGGATCAGGCTTACCGTGTAATGAGCTTGTTGTACGACGTTGAGAACATTTAACACCGGCCTTTGACCTGCTCTTCCTCGCCCACTCCTGGTCTGCCACAACGGTGATTCCGAGCCACTGGTGCTCCTCTAATCTGAAGATGGGAGCTAAAGCAGGACGACTGCCTGTGTCATGGCTCCTATCTCGTGTGCTTGAGTGCTAAAGTAACAAAGCATTACTACAAATGTTTGTGTAGTGCCATCTGTTGGAAAGACAAATGCGATGTTTAGGTCATTGTTATATGCCATTTGGTAAAAACAGTGTTAATGTTTGTTTTGGAATGACAGAGACATGGCGACAGGACTGACACACAGATAAACAAACACACAGACACTTATCCTTTTGTTAAAGTGGACATAAATATTTTACTAAAATGGATATATCAAATATTTTGTTTTAGAACACAAAGAGGAGAACTGATTACTCTTTCACTTCTTTTAACAGCAATGCTGTAAATTGAATATACCTTACATTCAAAAAGTACTCAGAACTCTTCACTTTTTTCACATTTTGTTATGTTGCAACCTTGTGTTGAAATCAATTAATTTCTCCCCACCCATCAAGCGGCGCTCAATACCCCATAGATATTTTTGCAAATTTATTAAAAATAATAACAAAACTGAAACATTTCATTGGCACAAGTACTCAGACCCATTACCCAGTACTTTGCTGAAGAAGGAATTACGTCTCATCATCTCCTTGGGTTTGACGCAAAATAAGCCTTGCATACCTGGATTTGGGGATTTTCTGCCATTCTTCTCTGCAGATCCTTCAAATCTTAGTCAGGTTGGATGGAGACGGACAGCGGACGCCTTGTTTCAGGGCTTTCCAGAGATGTTTGTTTGGGTTCAAGTCTGAGTTCTGGCCGAGTAGCATAAGGACATTCCCAGAGTTGTCCCTAAGCCACTCCTGTGTTGCCTTTGCTTTGTTCTTGGGGTCATTGTTCTGTTGACAAATGAACCTTCATCCCCGTCTGAGGTTTTCATTAAGGATGTCCCTGTGCTGTGCTCTGTTCAGCTTTCTGTCAACCCTGACCAGTCTCCCAGTCCCTGTCACTGAAAATACCCCCACAGCATAATGTGGCCACCACCACTGCAGGAATGGGGTTGTGCAGGTGATGAGCAGGTTTCCTCCAGACATGATGCTAATATTGGTTTCATCAGACCTGAGAATCTTCCTTTAGGTGCCTTTTTATAAACTTCAAGCAGGCTTCCATGTATCTTTTACTGAGGAGAGGCTTCTGTCAGGCCACCCTGTCATAAAGCCCAGACCGGTGGAGTGCTGCCATTCTTGAAGTTTCTCTCATCTCCACACAGATTCTTTGGAGCTCAGCCAGAGTAACCATCAGGTTCCTTGTCACCTCTCTAACCAAGGTGTTTCTTCCATGATTATTCATTTTGGCTGGGTGTCCAACTGTAGGAAGAACTGAACTTCTTCCATTAACAAATTTTGGTGGCCATTGTGGTCTTGGGAACCTTCAATGCTGATGGAAGTTTTGTGTGGCCTTCCCCAGATCTGTGCCCTGACACAATCCTGTCTTTAATCTCTGCAGGCAATTCCTTGGACCTCATGGTCTTGTTTTTGCTCAAGTGTGGGACCTTCTATAGACAGGTGTGTGTCTTTCCTAATTATGTCCATTCCATTGAACTGACCACAGGTGGACTCCAAAGAAGGTGTAGAAACAGCTCAATGATGGTCAATAGAATGGGATACACATGAGCCAAATGTTTCATCAATACAAGGAGTCTGAATACTTGTGTGAATGAGATATGTCATTTCGCTTCGTAATATTGGGGTATTGGGTGATGCTTGATTTCAGGAAAAAACTTATTTAAATGATTTTAGCACAATATTGCCACTTAGGAAATTTATGAGGAAAGTGAAGGGGTCTGAATACTTTTGGAATCCACTGTATTTTTTAAAGCGACTGGCAATAGTTATTTGCAAAGGAATTGGTATTTCTTGACTATCCATCCATTTTCTTATCCACTCATCCAGCTCAGGATTGTATGGAGATGGTGTGTATTCCAGTGCAAGGCTTGACCTGAGCCTGGAAGGGGCCTTAGCCAATCACAGGGCACGTATACACACACACGCACACACACACACACACTGGCACTCACTTAAGGGGGGCAACCACCCTAACATTCAAATCTTTGAAATATGTGAGGAAACCTGCATATAATAATAAAATGCAATATTCCTACACATGATTTAATTAGTGGTGATGGTTGTATGGGTCTTAGTCCTAGTCACGCCACCATAATGGCCAAAACAATAGTTATGTGAAGTCATTACATAACATTCATTTTCAGCACTGAAGAGATTTACATTATAATAGGATTTATTAACTGTTTGGCCATGCATTACTGGAAAGCCTCAAACCCGTTTCCATTTCTGGACCATTTGCCAAAGTTATGCTGTTGGGTTTCAAATAAAAAATAAATTTGGTCTGATAGATTGTGCATACCATTATGAATTTTTCCTACTTTCATTATGTGCTCACCACTTTGCGAAGAAGACTGCTTATCACTTTTGGAGAAAATTCATTTCAATGTTATTGTTTTTCTGTTTTATACAAGTATTGAAGTTCAAAACCTGGGCGTATCAAATTTTATAATAGAGTTAATTGGAAAATGTAAAGCCTGTAGAAGCCTGTCTGACTATCTAATAAAGTCCAAAGAAGGCAAATCTATAAAGCAGCCGTATTAACCGGCATGCTGCCAGGTTACCAGAGCGCTGTCACATTTCTCCATCATTCCTATTGTGCGAGCGAGCCTGAGCACCATCAAACTGACACCAGTATTTCTATAAAACACCCGTTTATTTACAGTTTGACACACACACACAGTGCCCCACACCAGTCACCCTTACTCGGGCCTTTCAATTCTGTGGGCCGCCTTTCTTCCCTCCATCACTGGAGCTTCGTCCTCCTCCAGCACCCGACTCTCGCTCCCTGACTGTAGGAAGGCGGCTTCCGGACATGCTCCAGGTGCTCGCTGACGTTCTGCTGGCGACACTTCCTGGTGTGGTGGAAGTGCCACATGAGCACTCAGAAGTACTCCGGGCGTCGCTGGAAGGTCCTTCCTCCACCTTCCCAGGTGTGGCGGAAGTGTAGATCTCTCTCCGGGCTTTATGAGGCTTGGGGTGCACCCTGCCGGTAGCCACAGGCTCCTATGGGTTTGAGCCTCCCTGCTACTTCCCCGTGGTCCCCCTGCTATCCAGGGCAGTTGCTCCCTCATGGCCCAGGGAATGTATAGATTGCCGCCCGATCCTTCCAGGTGTCCCGGCTGGGTCTGGACCCCAGCCTCCTGCCACACTATACAGGACCAGAGGAAGCCACAGGCTGTCCTCGCAGTGTAAAGCACAAGGCAGGAACCAACCCAGGTCATGCTGTTCGTCCATTTCAAGGTGCCATCATATAAAGTAATCTCAGTTTGATAAGAATGATTATTGTTGAATACAGGAGTGGAAAGTGTCTTAACATATATTTATAGGCAGGTTTGGAAGTTGAGTGTTATCGTTTAGCCATAAATTAAAGTGAGTGCTTTTAAAGAAATTATCACATCATTTGGGAGAGTAAAGATGTGACAGTCTCAAGCGGTTGCACGTTAACCCCTCTAATTCTTTTCAAAACTAATCCTTGCCTGCATTGTAGGACATGCCATCAATGCTACAGCTGTCACCATTCATCATATTGGTTTGGGCTTCCCTGGCAGCTTCGGCTGAAAGGCAGTAGTCAGTCCCCTCACAGTGCACCCTCATAAACGCTGATTCACACTGGACTGATGTAGTGGCAGTAGTGAACATAAGGGGAAGGGGAAATGCAATTTGGGAATGTGCAAACTCCATACGGACTCTGGCCATGCCGGGAGTTTAGCCCAAACCTCTTCGGCCTCGACTGACGTTAGTGTCAAGTGGCAGTTTCTACTCGGCCTTCTCTCGGCCCCATGCTGTTATGATTTGGTGGGACTCGTGTCATCATAGTTCTCATTTTTGTAGCCTGTGGACATATTTGGTTACATTTATTAAGTGTTATGAGACATTAGCATCACATTTATTCTTAATTTTGCTCCCATTTTGTTTACTGCACATGCTGCCATGTTTTTTCCTCTTTTGTTAGCAACAGGACTCCTTTGCCACCATGTAACCCCCAGAAGCTGCATTGCGAAATGTCATTATGTGGAAGATATTTAAGATAGCAGAACGCTGAATCTGGCGACCAAGATTTCGAATTCTACACAAAACTCTTTGTGGTGTCCAAGAAAAAAAAAATCATCCTGGGGAGTCAGGATTTTGCATGCTGTGAGTTTGGTTTGTGATTTGGTTTCGGGTTCTTTTTGGTCTTTTGGTTCTTTCGGCCCTGACTCCTTTTAACCACAATGTGGCTAACATCTTTTACCCATTCTCTTTTTTCATTTAGTGTGTTCAGTCTGTCAGAGCACATGGCATTTTTGGGGCAAGTTACTTTGCCAGGGATTTCATTTGGAGAGTTAGGCAGTAAGTGAATATTTTGTCATTGAATAAATGAGACAGCCAATGAATGCCAACTTCAACCTGGTTTCCAGTAGGGTTGCGTGGTATGAAAATATTGGACAAGCACCAAAAAAGCCACATTTTAAAACAGTATGGTATAAGCATTTTGGACACCAGAAGTAAGATTTCTCCTTAATACCCCAGTTCCCTTGACACTCACTATTGCAGTTGTGGAAAATCATCTGTTTTGTAGACTTCACAAAATGGAAGTTGAAGCTTCAATGCGATCAGAACTTCATGGGGGGCACCCCCCCCCACCTTGCTTTAATGTTATTGGGAGATTGTGGGGGACACTCTGCTTTCACTTGATTGAGACTTCATGGGGGACACCTTGAATCGATATGATTGGGAGTCAGTGGGGCACCCCCCCATTGCTTCGATATATGATGGGAAGTTCGTGGGGGACACCCTGTTTTCACGTGATTAGGACTTCATGAGAAATCCTCACCGGACTGCTTTGAAGCTAATGGGACTTTATGGCTCCAAGAGGAAGGAGGTGTGTAGTGTGCACCGAGTAGGCGCGCAAGTCTGCTGCACATCTGGAAGGAAGGCTGCAGTTAGAGGGGAGGTTTTGGAGCCGCGTATTTGTTATTTACTTTGGGACTGTTTTGGTACCGGTATTGAACTCTGAAAGCTGCTATTGATACCAAAGTCAAAATTTTAGCACTGATCCGACGCTAGTGTCCATATTTCTTTCATCAACAGGAAATAACAAATAAGAGGAAGCTGATGTGTCAATGAAGGTTTTGCTCAATTTACAGGATGTATTTAAAATTATAAATCCTAAGGCTGCAAAAAAGAGAAAACACAATTGCATGTTATTCTGCAAATCTCTGCCCGCTTTGCCCTTTATGAGCTCCTGTTTAGGTGTGCTGGTTCTGCTTGGTGTTAACTTTCACCATCCTCACAGGTAAATGCAGAGTCTCTGGTGCAAGGCGGCAATGATACGGAGGAGATACTGTATATATAAAAGGGAAATGAGAGCAGCAGGAGAGTCAAGAACAAAATATAAGATACAGAGATTTTCATGGAGATATGGAGATTTTTATGTCATAATATATTATGCATTTATTGAGTTTCCATTCCTGTTTTATAATGCTTAGTCTGCAGTTCTTCAAGTCCGATCTCAGTGTAGGAACCACTAGTTGAGACTCAGCTGTTTACTTTTAAAGGAGAACGTGGAATGAGATTTGGTGTATTTTATATTCTCTACAGCTTATAAACTTTAAGTAGCACAGCATTATATAAAAGAGACAGAGAGCGAGTACGGTGTGAACTGAACACGGTCAGTAATGAAAAACAGCAGGAAATGAATTTCACAAGTAATACCAGAAGTACAGTATGTTCATAAAAAATGTGCATTGTCATTGATGTCAATTCCATATTTAATTAGAGAGCTTTTAATTGTATATTTGCTGCTGTACCTTTAACTTTCACCGTTATTTTTTTGTCTGTTTTCAGTTTTGTGGGTTTAACTCCGGGTGTTGCTCTGCCGGTTATTCTTCGACATCACAGAGATTTATGTGTTAGGTGACTTGGTTGTTTGAAGTTAGTCCACGGTGAGCGTGAGTGTGTGGATGAATGTGCCCTGCAGTGGCATCCACAGTTGCCTCTGATGTTGTTAGAATGGTCTCCGGACCCTCAGCAACCTGAAGTCGCACTAACCTGCTTCATGAGGTAGAGGTATAGAACAGGTACCTTGTGCTTTGTTAGCTGTTCAAAGATTCAAGATCTGTCCTCCGCATCAGAAAGTGCTTTACAAATACAAAAGCATTTCTGTTGATTGATTTTCCGAACCCATACCCTGAACAGAGCCACAGGGAGCTGGGGCCTATCCCAGCAGGCACAGGGTGCAAGGCAGGAACAATCTCTGGACGGGACGTTATTACAGTCCACTTCAAAACATTTGCATTCTTTTCCTCTAATTTACTTTTGCAGATGATTTGTTTAACATTAATCTAACTAAAGCATTTGTAATTTAGAAATAAATGTGTTTTCTTTGTGAGACAGACACTCAAATGACAGGTGTAAAGCAATTTAGGCTGCTTATCAGGTGTTGCTTGCAAATTAAAAATGCAAGTTTTAGCTGTTCGCTTTGATTTGATGCTGTTATTATTTTCATGTCTTTGTTTCAAACAATTTTGAAATAAATAATGTATGCTGTAGCATGAAAAAGGCTCCCATGCTGTTTTTGTGAAGTAGATGTGCATATTACAAAACATTATTGCATTTGTACTTGTGAACGCTTTGAAATCACTTCAGTATTTTTTTCATGCAGTGCTTCCTGACTCACCGGTATGAGAAAACCCCTCATAGGGTCTGCGTGGCCTCATAGGGTATACTGTTAGCTACTGTATGCAAAACATGAAACGTTTTGGGGTTTCCTCCCATTTTTGGCTTTTTAGACCTGAAGACCCCTTGTTTGTAGGCCATTTATGGACGATACTTTGGGCAGAAAATGGCCCCCATATGATAAAGAGTAAACCAATAGGTGTCTTCAGCTAACATGATCAGTCGGACTTGAAGTATTGCAGGCCACATCCGCCGACCCCAGGGTCTCGCCCACGGTGGGATACAAGAATTCAGCCTTTTCACAAAACTCTCAAAAGAATGGGGATCAGTAGTGCAGGCATGTGGGGTGTCATTTTATGCCAATTTGAGGCTGCTGATCGTGAATATGATCACGATTTTGATATTTGATTCTTTACCGGTGGTCCTAGCCCTCTAAGAGCCGCACTCAGAAGGTTAAAAATGACCAATTTCAAACAAAAGCATGGAGGGTATAGTTGTAAGCTATTTCAAGGTCAGTGATTATGAACATGACATTATTTTTGATTTTTAATGCTTTGCTAGGAGTCTAGCCATCTGTGGAGTTCCGTGGTTGACAAATTACCTTTTATTATAATTGAGAATATTTAGACTTTTCAATTGAAGCACACGTTTTAATATTTCAAAGATTTGACACAGTTATTCTTGTTATTCTGACAAATATATAGGTTCAAATTTAGCTCGGACACTGCTCTGTCTGAATCCTCTAAATTAACACCTAAGCTATTCATAGTGTTAAAGCATCTTACCAAGTTATGAGGCATAGCACCTCCTGCTGGTGGCAGACCACTTTTGTTGGCACAACAATAAAGCCTGTTATAAATTGGGAAACAACCCAAAATTCAGAGCACCTTTTCGTAAGCCATACTCTAACCCTAAATGCAACCCTGGTCCTGATCGGGCCCTCAGTCACAGGCCTTATGTGAGAGAAAAGAGATTCTTAGCTTAACTGAAACCCAGTAAAATGATTTAAGAATTGGATACGCTGTGTAGGGTTGTACGTCTTACATCCAGTTACAGTTGTTGCTGCTTTCCTGAATTAACCGTAGAGCAGTGTGTTCTGAACAGCCTGAACAGAAAGCCTTCCATTAGTCAGCTCTGCTTCAAACAAATACATCAACTCAATTTCTAGGTCTTGCAGGTCAAGAGACAGCCTTGACAGTTGTTTTCAACACGTATCTTAAAATGGTAGGAATACAACAAGAAGAAGGTAAAAATCAATTGATGTTAATTTGAGAAATGCTTAGTAACAACCTTAGCAGCTCAGAAAGCTCTTGATCCAAAGCACCTGTAACTTTCCCTTTTTGTTCCTGAAGCTGTGTACTCAGAAGCCGCCTGACGGTCTCCACAAGCGTAGTGATGTGTGACATGAACACGTCACCACTCTACAAGGTGTGGCGCTGCCATATTAGAATAAACGTGTAATAAAGAAGGCTAACTTTGGCTTTGGGATTTGCCAATTATTCTTGAACTTTCAGTGGATTCCCCTTTAGTTTTTTTTTCTCACTTTGTTTTGTTTCGGCCTTGTGCTAAAATCATTTATATTCATTTTTCCCCACATCCACTAACACTTAAAACACCAGAATGACGAAGCAAAAACAAGACTTTAGTAATTCTTCCAAAATTATTCAAAATTGAAAACTGAAATCACTTTGACACAAGTATTTAGACCCTTAACTTAATACTTAGTTGAAGCCCCCTTGGCAGTGATTCCAGCCTGAAGGCTTCTTGGGTTTGACGTGACAAGCTTTGCACAGCTGGATTTTGGGATTTGCTGCTGGTCTCCTCTGTAGATCCCATCAAGTTCTGTCATGTCGGTTGGAGACCATCAGTGGGTGGCAATTTTCAGGTCACCCCAGCGATGCTCAACTGGGTTCTAGTCCAGTCTCTGGCTTGGCCACTCAAGGACATTCCCAGAGTTGTCTCTAAGTTTTGTCCTTGTTGTTTTGTGCTTAGTGTCATTCTCCTGTTGGAAGGTGAACCTTTGGCCATCTTTCCCTCAACTCTCTGTAGTCTTCCAGTCCCTGTCATCAACATGCTTTACTGTTGGAATCAATGAATAGTATTGTGCAGGTGATAAGCAGTGTCTGGTTTTATGCAGATGTGGCACTGACCATCATTAGAACAGAGAATCTTTTTTCTTATAGTCTGAGGTGCTGTTTTGCAAGCTCCAAGCGTCAGCCAGCTTCAATGTGTTTGTTACTGAGGAGAGGCTTTAGTCTGGCCACTCTATCATAAAGCCCAGACCAGAGGAGTGTTGTAGTGATGGTTGTCCTTCACAAAGTTTCTCCCATCTTCAGACGGTCCTTCTCCCATGATTGCTCAGTTTTTCTTTGTGGCCAGTTCTGTTGTGGTTGTTTAAGACTTATTCCATTACTCCAAGAATTATGGAGGCCACTGCACCCTTGGGAACCTTCAATGCTGCATGAATTGTTGTAGCCTTCCCCAGATCTGTGCCTTAGTGCAACCATGTCTCCCAGATCTGCAGACAATTCCTTCAACCTCAAGGTTTGATCTTTGCTCAGCTGTGGGACCTTCTACTGTAAAAACAGATGTGTGTGTCTTACCTAATCTTGTCCAGTCAGTTGAAGTGACCACAGAAGGACTCCAAATAAGGTGTGGAAACATCCCAATGATTAACAGTAGACTGGAATGCACTTGGAACAGATTCTTTCTTTCTTTCTTTCTTTCTTTCTTTCTTTCTTTCTTTACCTCCACTCTTCCCAGGCAAGCTTTGTCCTCTTCCACATGATTCCAGCTTGCCTAGATGAGGTTGAGCAGCTTCTTTTATCGTGGACCCTGTGCTAGGACATATCCTGATGGAAGCACCTCCAGGTCAATTGGTAGATCCATAAAGTAGCAATTATTAATCCCATCGGCTCCCCCTGTTGGCCCTGATGGAACCCAACAGGGTTGCCCCATGGGAATACAGGATCTAGCATGACACACAGGTGTCCATGTGAGAATCTCGATCCAGGGATGGTCAGGAGACCCTGTCAGGACAACAGGACATCTGCCCCTATCCTTCCATGACACTGGCCTCTCGTTATTTGGTCCAACCCTGCTTGAACACCAGCATGCCCACTTCTGTATTGGCATCTTTTGCCATTCTCCTGGCTTCGGTAGGGAATGCCCTGTCACTCTTTTTTGCTCAATTTCCACCTGGGCCTTCCGAGCAAGTAAGGGAAGGGAGTCTATCCTGACAGGGACGCCATCTATAAAACAAAGTTTAGTGAATAAATCAATTTATAATGTAGCGTCAGACTTGATGGTTAGATATTCCGTAACTAGTACCTCGTAGATCACCTGCTTATCTGTAGTTGATCTCACTTAGAGCTGAGCCTGGCAGAAGGCATTTCACATGTTTCCTGACATTTTAAAGGCAGCATTTTATTGAGCCTTGATGGTCCTTGACTTAAATGATCCTTGTAAAGTAAGACCCTTGAAGATGACAATTATTTTAGGAATTGATGGTTTCATATGTATAGGAGATAATGCAACAGTAAATGATTTAATGATTTCGGCGAATCTAAAAATTAAGAAAAAAAAATAGGTGAGCTTCACTGACAAGTAACAATCAGGTCAGCTTTGTAAGCCTAAGCATAACAGCAGGAGAATGTGCAGCAACATTACATTCAGCTTTCTGAAACGTATTAGTAAGCTCCTTATACAGTAACTGGTATGCTTCTTTGTGAATAGTTAAAACTCCACCAACTAGTCTGGCCTAGTCGTCACTTTAAGCACTTCTTAAAGCGGATCATATTGATCGAATACATTCTCCTCATCAAGACAAACTCATTCAAGTAGTCTAGTCATATAGCTAGAATTCCTCCCTGCATGTCTCACAGACCCACACGGCTCACTGAGAGATGCCCTGAGCGAGAGCAGCGGGGGGACCTGCTGGCAGGATTATACTCTATTGTTACCTCAGCTTACACACATGTAGAAGAAGTGCTGTCAGCTCACCAGAAGGGATCTGAAGAAGTTGCTGAGCGTAGTGTGGCCTGGTCAGCCCAGCTCAGCGTGCTGCTCCTGTGACACTCATCAGGATTAGCGACGTGAAAATGATGATGATGATATTTATTGGAAAAAAGGAAAGCTGGTGATTTTTTTCATTTGATATTTACAAAACTTCTTGCTGCATTGCAGTCTTTTTAAATGGACCCCTGTACCTTTTTTTTTTAATCTGTGCCTGTTGTTTTTGATTTTTCAAACAGTCTAATTTGCAAGAACACTGTCACGTATTTTCTAGGCACACGAAGGCACCAGTTTCCAAAACCTGCACATTATTTATCTTGCTGATTTGAATTGAATTCTTATGTCGTTTATGCTGGAGTGTCTTTCTACATTTTCATTAATGCTTATTTGCTAAAAGTAGGACAGATTGCTGTCACTGTGACAATGTCCTGCACACACAGCGCACCCAATCCAGAATTTCTCATAAGAGAATAAATAAATCACATTATGTCTGTGCAAGTTTCCTAAAGACGTGCCGTCAGCTTGATTGTGGACTCCAAATGGTCACTGTGTGGGTGGCCATCTGAACGTGTGCTGTAATGAATGGCATCCCTTCCTTGTGTCTTATGTTACTATGGAGTGGTCTGCCTTCTAGTGTTAGTGATGCGCCGTTTGTTTTTAAATCCAGGCTTAAGATTCGCCACTTTATTCTCGTGTACCCTTATTAGTGCTGCTATAAGGTGAGTGAGTTATATGCTTGTGAGCTATTTTTCTAAAAGTAAACTGGCATTCATGATTCATGAAGTATCATTGATCCTGTCACATACTGATTTCCTTCTCTTTATGTTGCTGCACCTTACGTCATTATTACTTCGACCAACTTCTGAACATGGAATGAGTTTTTAGTGTGAGTGGGATCCTTATTAAGCTGGTGGCACATTACATGAATTCTAGCCAGAGGGGATGTCAAATTTGATGGCTGCAGTTGCTGATCTTGTCACCTGAGGATGCCAGAATTCATGAGTAGAAATTGCAGGGCCTGACAAATAACACGACTCTTTGATGAATTTCCAGCACAGTTTCACATTTCCAAATTATCGTGAGTGAGTGTGCCCCTATTTCTCACACGTGCTGGACAAATGCTTTCCAGATGCAGCAAGCTCAGCTCCAATCTCTGTCCATTTTTTGTCTTTCTTTTCCAATTCTGTCATGATTGGTAAAACATGGATGGACATCATGGAAACGAGCTTTTCCCTTTGTAAGGGATTCCTCGTAGCTGACTTGGATGCCTTGTACTGTAGTTCCGGCTGAGTGCTCATTGGTCACTTTGCTCAAATGTCAATATGTTTAAATGAGTCACCAAGTATTCCATAAGGTTGCATTATGGTTCATTTCTCCATCAGTGTCAGTCTACAGTCAATTTTAACTGCAGTAATCAAGAAAAACACGGAACTGTTGAAAGAGGAACAGTTTATGGACAATAACCCCCCGCCCCCATGGTGTCCGATCCTAACATTGCCCTGTAAAAGAAGTTTCAAATTAAGTTAAAATTACTGATGCTCAGCAGGAGAGGCCAGACAGACACTGCAACCCCCAGTGGAGAAGAAGAAACAAAAAAAGGGGAACATTTGGGCTTAAGATTAGTGTCATGACATGGGTTAGGGTTAGGGTTAGGGACTACAACTCGGAAGTAAGTGCCCAGCAGTTTGCTACTTTTCTGCACTGGAGCCCGATGATCCATTGATCTGTAGAACTGAACGTTCAAGTAGGGTTAGATTAAAGAAAGGACCTTCAGAAGTTTACAGAGAATGAGTGAGGAGATTTCCAGTGAGAGCCTAAAATGAGCCTAATAGAAATGGTACCCAGACAGAATAGCCTTCGCTGGACAGAAGTCATGGGACGAGAAGAGGAGTCCTGGAGAAGAAGTATGCGAATGTTAACAGAAAAAAAGATTAGACAGACAGTTGGAAACATTCATCCATAAAGTACAAACCGAAGGGCAGCCTACAGACTTTTTGAGCACTCCTTATATATTTTAGCTCCACGACAAGTGTAAAAAGTGAAGAATCATTCATTTCTTTTATTGCTTTTGGCAGAAGAGGCCTTTGTTTTGTTTCCACACATGCAGAGGAAGTTCTCACAGCTCACCAGTGACTGGAGAATCACATTTTTAGAGCACACTGTGAGCGACATGGCTGGGTGAAAGTATTTACAGTTAACAATACTGTGCAAATATAAATGAACAGAGAGCATTCCACTCTGGAGTTTTCTATCCTTTCTTTTATTTTGCATTTCCATCTTGTACTAAAGTGTTCAGTACCTTTGTGTCCTATTAGGAAGCAGTTTTTTTTACCCTGGAAACACACTTAATGTCTGTGTTGTGATAGAAGGGTAAACCAACTCTGGTGAAATTTTCTGTGTGTTCCGTAAGCCGCAGTGTTTGAGTCATGGACTAGTGTTGAAATGCTGCTGCTTCAAGGATACTTTCAAAACATGGCTTACACAACACCAAATGTTTGATAAATTTCAAGTGTAATCAAAGCTGAACTTTCCAACTCTTAGTTGGAATTTGCTTGTTTAACAGTCAAATCTGTGACTGAAGATAAGCTCATGTATTCAGATCTGCTGGAATAAATTCAGGTTTGTGGGATGCTGGAGCCCACTGAGCTCAAGGCAGGTGCTAAACTTTCATGAGGCACATGTCTGCTGCAAGGCCCACCCATATGGAGGCAAAGCTTTCTCTGGCCCTGATCTATGCCACACCACATTTCATTTTGGAGGTCTACAGATAGTTCCTGGGACTTTATGGCTTTTGTTTTTCTCCTGACATGCAGTGTGAATTGTGGGACCTTACATACACAGTTGTGTGTCCCTCTGAATGACGTCCAACCAGTCACAGGTGGACACCAGTCAAGTTCACGAGACGTCTCAAGGAGAATTAAAAGAAACGGGACACACGTTAACACAAGTTGGAATACCACAGTCAAGGCTCTGAATAATTACATGAATGAAAGATGTCAGTTTTTGATTTTTAATAAATTTCCATTTATTATTTTATTATTATTTTCCGTTTATTTCCATTTCTGAAAACATGCTTTTACTTTGTCATTATGTGTTACTAAGTGTGTTTTGAAGGGCAAAAATGTGTTTGTTTCAAATAAAATCTACAACACAATTAAGTGTGCAGAAAGTAAAAAGATCATGGTTCTCATCCTGGGTCCTTTCTGCGTACGCTTTGCATGTTCTTCCTGTGTCTGCATGCTCTTCTCCAGTTTCCTCCCACAGTCCAAAGACATGCGGGTCAGGTGGATTGGCATCTGTGTGTGTGTTCAGCCTGTGATGGGCTGGAGCTCTGTCCAGGAATTCTTCCAGTCTTGTGACCCGTGCTTCCTGAGATAATCTCCAGTCCCCCATGACCCTGCTCAGGATTAAATGGACATAAAAAATCGTATGGTATGCATATACTGTATATTGTGGACAGGTGGAAGAAACACAGGGTGAGTCCAAAGACGTGTTGGGGTGCCAGTTTTAACTATAACAGTGGTTGTCAAACGAAAACAACCGCACAAACGGCACAAAAGACAATTGACATAAATAGACCTCCTGGCTTGTAAACGTAAGTGTCTCTTAAGAGCGGGTCTAGCTTGTGGGCCTCCATTCTTGAGTAAGTCCGGGCCCAAATGAGATGCTGACATTCAGGGGCATTGGGTTGTTATAGTCTTCCAACCGGAAGGGACAGAGTTAGTTGCCTTTATGGGGTGTTTCTCTGTGGTATGGGGAAGAGAAAAAATGAAACTATTAGCAACAGTGCCCCCTCTCACCAAGGCATATATACTGGGGGGCTCTGACCCCTGCTCGCTTCACTCGCCAACCCCCAGGTATGACTAACCGGATGTACAATTTATAGCAATTGTTATTTTCATGGGAACTGTAATAACATATGCATAATAGAACTAACTATTTTACATTATAGAAAGTAATTAACCATAGTAAAAAATAGTAAAAAGTAATAAATTATAAGAAAATTATGTTTCATGTTGCGTTCGAGTTATTCATTTAGTTATACATTTTTTGTTCTGTTTGGCTTTGAAATTAGCGCACAAATACTTTTTAAACGTACACTTTTACTGTAACACTTCAGTAAAAACATATGCGAAACAACAAATCTTTTAATTCTCACGGATTCGTCTCGTCATTGGGAAGAAACACTACTTTTCCTTGATGGCAACACGAATTAGACGATCTAGAAGTTTCTGACTTAAACTTTAAAGCTGAACAATATCTACATACTTCTGTCATATCACCTATGTCCATATATTTGATCTCTTTTCACTGTTCCGTTATTTCACAGAGTAATAATTTCTGTTTTTTAGTGCTAATGCAATCTTTACTATCAGTTTTTCGTGCGTTTTGAATTTTACTACTTTCATAATCTTTAACCTGCTCTGGATGTGTATCACGCCAACGTTTTTGAACCTCTTTACGACTTTCTACTTTGTCTTCTACTCTTTGTCTTTTATTTCTGTCCCCGCTTGGCCCTGTTAGGTTTTCAATTTCACTTGGTCCGGGCTGATTATCACTTTCCTTATTTTCCGAATTTGCACTTAGATTATTATTGTTCTTAGTTTGAATTCTTTTCTCTCCAACACTTTTGGGCCTCTTTTCGATGCACTGCCTTTTCTTCTTTGCTTAGTTGTTGACGTGTCATCTAGAACATATAGAATTATTGTCCAGAAATGAACTATTACGAATGAAACAAATAGATTGTATGTCTAAAAATACTGTCTAGAATAGCTTCTTTAAAAGATGAAATGGAGGACTTTCCATAAACAACTTAAAATGAGGAAAACGTAAAGATTTATAAGAGCTGAGAGCGCAGGAAGTGTGCCTGACAAAAGCATTGCTACGAATGAGAGGTGATTGGACCGTGTGCGTGGTTGAATATGGTTGAGAGGAGTGCGGGACTTAAAAAAATCTCCTAGCAAAAGTCTTGCCTCATGGGACTTGTAATTATCTCTTTGAAAAAGTCTCGTCACAGATTTTCCTTTTATAATATATATATATATATATAAATATTTGCTTCATATAGGTGTGTGTATGTGTAACTGCAGTGTGCAGATTTACTTCTACTTAAAGTTAATCAGATTTTTCTTTATATTATTAAACCTTCTTTTGAGCATGAATTACTTTTAAACTTTGTCTCATTTTGGTGTTTTACAGTAAACCAAAAAGAGCTTAAAATTGGTATGTTTTTATTTTAAAACAGTCCTTTACACAGGGGCACACCATTAGTAGTAACCTTTCAAAGCACAGAGGACTACAGTTCAAAGAGAATTTCAAAATGGTACTTCGATCATATTAGTGTTAATATTTATAGTTCTCACCTTTCTTTTGTTGTTATTAGTTTATACTTTCTGTGCCGTCTGATCTACAATTTAAAGGGCAAAGCTATTGATTTAACTGTAGTGCACGCTATCCAGCCTTCTGTCACTTTGCTTAATTCAATTTAGGGCTCAGAGGAATCCAGAGCTGATTCTTCTAGTACCGGGTGCAACAAGGCAGGAATCAGCCCTAGACGGTGGTTTATAATAATAATAATGATATATTTTATTTATATAGCGACTTTACCATGCTCAAAGCACTAAACAGAAATAAAAAATGAACAACAGGATATTTACAACATTGAATACAAATAATATCCACATAAAACAAATAAAGATAAATATAGGAGACACAAACCTGTGACTTAGAATTAAAGACAAGAATAAAAATATAAACTATACAAAATACTACAAGAAAACCCTGAACAAATACCATAACCTGTTATACAAATGGATATCATCCTGAGCATCTGGTCAAAGAGGGTAAACTGAAAGAAGGGTCAGAATGTCAGGGAAAGTTAAACAAATGTCTTCCTGAACAATTGAGTTTGAAGTTGTTTTTGTAATAGAGTGAAATGAGTCCGCTGATCTCATTAATTTCGGGAGGTCGTTCCAAAGTCCGGGCAGTGAAAAGCTGAAGGCTCTGTCACCCATAGAGCTCAGGTCAGTTTAGGCCACAGCAATATTGCCAGATTTGATGGACCTTAGTGGGTAAACAGAAGCCTAGTGATGGAGGAGGTTGCTGATCTAGTCTGACACAAGGCAATTTGGAGCGTTACACGGTCATATGAAAAAGTTTGGGAACCCCTCTTAATTCTTTGGATTTTTGTTTATCATTGGCTGAGCTTTCAAAGTAGCAACTTCCTTTTAATATATGGCATGCCTTATGGAAACAGTAGTATTTCAGCAGTGCCATTAAGTTTATTGGATTAACAGAAAATATGCAATATGCATCATAAGAAAATTAGACCGGAGCATAAATTTGGACACCCCAACAGAGATATGACATCAATGCTTAGTTGAGCCTCCTTTTGCAAATATAGCAGCCAGTAGACGCCTCCTATAGCCTTTGATGAGTGTCTGGATTCTGGATGGAGGTATTTTTGACCATTCTTCATTACAAAATCTCTCCTGTTCAGTGCAATTTGATGGTGTTTTGCAGCCTTCCCCTAAACCATGTGACTGAACAATCTTTGTTTTCAGATCTTTTGAGAGTTTCTTTGAGGATCCCATGCTGTCTGCCACCCTTCAGAGGAGAGTCAAAGGGAAGCACAACTTGCAATTGACCACCTTAAATACCTTTTACCACTCATGATTGGACACACCTGTCTATGAAGTTCAAGGCTTAACAAGCTCATCCAACCAAGTAATCAGTATTGAGCAGTGATAGGCATTCAAATCAGCAAAATTACAAAAGGACCCACATTTTTGCACGGCCAGTTTTTCACATTTGCAAATGAGAGGAACGAAGGACAGTAGGAACAAGACAGAATACATGTGTGTGAATGAGAGGAATGGTGAAGATACAGGGAGTAGAGCTGGCAAAGGTGGATGAGTTTAAATACTTGGGATCAATAGTACAGAGTAGCAGGGAGTGTGGAAGTGAGTGTAGGTAGGAGTGGGAGGAGAAGAGTGTCAGGAGTGATTTGTGACAGACGGGTATCAGCAAGAATGAAAGGGAAGGTCTACAGGACGGTAGTGAGACCAGCTATGTTATATGGGTTGGAGACGGTGGCACTGACCAGAAAGCAGGAGACAGAGCTGGAGGTGGCAGAGTTAAAGATGTTAAGATTTGCATTGGGTGTAATGAGGATGGACAAGATTAGAAATGAAGACATTAGAGGATTAAGTCAGGTTGGACAGTTTGGAGACAAAGCCAGAGAGGTGAGATTACATTGGTTTGGACATGTGCAGAGGAGAGATGCTGTGTATACTTTGAGAAGAATCCTAGGAATTGAGCTACCCGGCCAGAGGAATAGAGGAAGGCCTAAGAGGAGGTTTATAAATGTGGTGAGAGAGGACATGAAGGGTGTGACAGAACAAGATGTAGAGGATAGGAAGATATAGAAACAGATGATCTGCTGTGGTGACCCTTAATGGGAACATCTGAAAGAAGAAGAAGAAGAAGAAGGCCATTATTCATTTTTCTATAAGCGTCTGGTTCAGTAAGCTTTGTCCTAAGGTGTTTTCAAAGCAGACATTACTGCAACACAAATCACTACAAATACTCGATGTGAAAATTTGACAGTGCTGACTAAAAATCTTTGCAGCTTTTCCTTGCCTGCCCTTCAGTGTGTGGCTATAGTATTAAAGGAAGAATAAAATTACTAGAAAGTAAAATGAAAGCATGTAATAATGTTAATATTTGTGCAAAACACAAAACATTTTGGGAATGTAAATACTTTTACATGGAGCCTTGTGTCATTTTGGAATTGGAACTGGAATGGTATGAAACATTGGGTTTGCAGCCTGAAATAATGTTATCCTGCAGGACGCCTTTTCTTATTTGCCGATCTAGTGGCATAATGGTGAGTACTGCTGCCTGATATCTCAAGAGGTCTGGGTTCAAATCCCTGGTAGAGTTTGAACTCACATCCACAAGATGAGTGTGTGAAGTAAATAGGTGACTCAAAATGGCCTTGAATGAGTTAGCTTGAGTGTCTCCTACGATGCACTGCTGCTCCCTCCTTAGTTTCTGCCTTGCACCAAATGAACTTGGAACTAAGGATGTTGTCATTAAGCATGGGATTAGATGAATTAATCTGTATGGTAGTGAAGTAATCTGAAAAAATAAATGTAAAAAAACAAACAACGCTGGATGTGCTGCATTCTCAACATGTAGGAAGTCATGTTAAAAGACAGAATATCATTTGCAGCTTAGCGTTGAGTATATCGAGACTTTTGCTCTAAACCTTTCTCGGATGGGTATCCCAGCTAGTCTTCCAATAACTCCAAAGTGGATAAGCAGACAAGAAGAATGATTGATGGATGGATTTTTGGTTGAAACATCTAGGCCGTGTAATGCGTAGATTACGTCAGCTGAATTATGTTGAATTCTTACTGATTGATAAGACGCTGAGCTCACTATGACATTCCAAATTACCATATCAGTCAAATCAGTGGTTCTCAGCCTGTGGGGCAGGCCCCCCTAGGGGGGCGCAAAGTAACAAAAAGGGGGGCGCAAAGATGTGAAAAAAAGAAAACAAGAATCGAAAATATGAAAAGTACATCTATTGAAACCAAAACAAATGAACGTAAACTACATTCTGATACTAGAAAAATAAATATAGAGTTAGATAAATGTCGATAAAAGTTAAGTAGGTATAATAAAATATCCATCCATCCATCCATCCATCCATCCATTTTCTAACCCGCTGAATCCGAATACAGGGTCACGGGGGTCTGCTGGAGCCAATCCCAGCCAAGACAGGGCACAAGGCAGGAACCAATCCTGGGCAGGGTGCCAACCCACCGCAGGACACACACAAACACACCCACACTAGGGCCAATTTAGAATCGCCAATCCACCTAACCTGCATATCTTTGGATTGTGGGAGGAAACCCACGCAGACACGGGGAGAACATGCAAACTCCACGCAGGGAGGACCCGGGAAGCGAACCCGAGTCTCCTAACTGCGAGGCAGCAGCGCTACCACTGCGCCACTGTGCCGCCCCATAATAATAAAATATGCATCTATGATATATTATTAATTAAAAAAAGAACAAATTGGTATTAATGGGCTCCTTTCAAAAAAAATTAGGGGGGGCGCGATTAAAACCGTTATGAAAACGCGGGTCGCAAATACTTAAAGGTTGAGAAATGCTGAGTCAAATGCATCATAAAACCATCAGGGTGCCTTTTTATGTCTCGCTTGAACTGTGCCATTAATTGTGTATTAACTGATGTTGAGAAGATGGTCTTGAAAGAAAGTTAATCAATAATATGTACTACCTTCTTAAGACATTAATGCAGAAAAGAATATACAAAATGTTTTGGGGGCAGCACGGTGGTGCAGTGGGTGGCACTGCTGCCTCGCAGTTAGGAGACCCAGGTTCGCTTCCCAGGTCCTCCCTGTGTGGAGTTTGCATGTTCTCCTTGTGTCTGTGTGGGGGTCCTCTGGTTTCCTCTCACAGTCCAGCAGGCCTTTCAGCCCACTGTAACTTGTCAGTCTAATTTTGCTTGCTAACTATTATCATGAAACTAACCCATTATTTAGCAATTCTGGAGGTGATATCAGGTATCAAAGGGGACATTAGTCATCTGTCTTGGCAACTGGAACTTCACATCATTTCAGGAGTCACAGTGACACGACTCATCTGTCTAGTAATTTGTAGTTCATGTTGTTTCCATAGGCAAAATGACAGTAACCATCCATCTGCCAATTTGTACGTTATATCCCTGACATACACAAAGTGACTGTAATCGTCTAGCTGGCCATTAGCACTTCTCTTCAGCAACCAAAGTGCGACTAGATATCTGGCAGGCAATTCACACTTCAGGTCATTTCCATAGGTGAATTAGCTCCAGGCCACAATTTGAACTTTAAGCCCATTTCATTAAAAGAGCTGCACTAGTCATTTCTGCAGTGACTCACAAAGACAAAATGAAACTAGTCGTCTCACTGGCAACTGGTACTTTATGTTTTTTCTGTAGGTGAAGTGAAACTAGTAATCTGTATTTAATTCTCACTTTCGATTGCTTCCGTAGGCAAACTGACACTCGCCATCTGCCTGCCAGTTCACACTTCATGTCATTTCCATAGAACTAGCCTTAGTTAGCTCTTTGGCATTTTGAACTTTTAAGTCAATTCTATTGGCAAAGCGTCACCAGTCATCTGGCTGGCAATTTTCACTTCACATTGCTTTCATAGGGAAGTGACACTAGTCATTTGACTGGTAATTGGCACTTTATGCTGCTTCCATTGAGAAAGTGACACTAGCGCCTGTCTGGGCAATTCATACTGCTTCAGACTGCTTCCGTAACTGAGCTAGCCCTAGTTATCTCTCCTGTAATTGTCAGGACGTGTTGCTTCCATTGGTAAGAGGACACCAGTCACCATGTCACATGGCCTCTGCAGGGAATGTGACACAATTCATCCAGGTAATGACTGCTTCCTAAAAGAGGTTTGAGTGAGAACATCTCCAGTCCCATGTCTGAGTCGGCTTGTTCTTGGTATAATGGTGTATTTTGCTGTAGGTTTTATTTCAAACAAATGTACTGTATCAATATTCTTCACTGCAGGACATTCATTCCAAAACTAAGAATAGCAGGCAGTCCTGTTAGAATAAGGAAATGAATAAATTCTACTTTATACAGTACACTGCTATAGTAAACATTGTCTCAAGGTTCCTCACGAGTTCCTAATTATACTAACTGTACTTCCTATCTAAGATGTGTTGATATCCAAGTAATTCAGTTTTAATATTTGCAGTGCCTCATCTTTTGGAATATATCTTGTAATGCATGTAGTTAATAAATAATAATAATATATTATTATTAGTATATAAATAATAAATTGCATTTTTTCATTCCAACAGATGGCACATCACTTTTTTTTTTAAAATATACTTTATTGATCTCCAAGGGGAAATTGTCTTTTCACATAACCTTTGGGGGTTAGAGCGCAGTGTTAGCGGTGTACACTGCCCCTAGGTTTGTAGTCTTTTCAACAGATGGTGCACCACAAACTTTACGACTGCTTTTATGAATCCCATACCAAATGACACATGACAGAGACATAGCTTGAGGATGGACACACTTATAGGCAGACACACACACAAAGACACTTGTCCTTTTATATGGTGGATTGCTGTTGTTTACAAATCTGTTTTTACAGTTCGATAAAAGTTTGATATAGTTTGATAGCAGGCAATTTAAATGACCATCCAGCCCTGCAAGTAGGCCCTCCAACATACAAGGAAACCCTAGGGGGTTTAATGGTAGAATTACCACTCCAGCTACCATAAAAGACCTCACACTGTTTCATTCCATCTGAACTAGTGCGGTGCTGACGTGTCACCCGTTGCATGGCTGCATTTGGATCCTAACCCGGGATCCTGAGGTGGTCATGTGGTGGGCGCGGCAAAGCACTGCATCAGTGTTTGCTCCTAACCTCCTCCTCCTCCTCCTCCTTAGGGTGACAAAGGTGACAGTCTTTTGGTTTACAGTCCAATGTCACATCCACAACCACAGAGTATGCTGATTTTATAATCAGTGTTATTTCATCACTCTTTCTTGCTTCAGTGAACTTTTGCTCATATTCCCAATGGTTAAAATATAATGTCCACTTCCCAAACCACTTAACCCACCTCTCCTGTCAGACCTCTGCCCAAGGCAGGAAACAACCAGGTTTGGGCACTCAGCTCACAGACACAAATCAATTTATCCTGAATCTCCTGGGGGCATTTGGGAGGTGCAATAGAACATCTAGAGACACAAGCAATTGTGTACACTGTGACCTGGCATGGATTCAGAGCAGGTGTGCTGGAGTTGTGAGTTCCAAAAACATTCCTCATATTATTACACTGCGACTACCAGCTTGTCCCATGACTATAGTTGGGCAGATTTAGTAAACATTCCAGGAGATGTTGGAACCAATGACAAAAAGATGCTGTCAGAATCAAGGATGAGGTTCAGTGTGAGGCCAAAATAAGCATATTAGGAGGTGATGTTGGGTGATAGGAATAGAATGGGCCTCGTCCCAAAAGGGGCCCAGGACAAAAGACTTGGGGAACAGCCAGCTAAATTGGGTAAATCCAGAAAATGGCTGTTAAATCAGTGATGATGATATGCAGATAGATAGATAGATAGATAGATAGATAGATAGATAGATAGATAGATAGATAGATAGATAGATAGATACTTTATTAATCCCAAGGGGAAATTCACATAGATAGATGCAATCATTTTAAAAAGTTTGATACTTACATGAAGTGCTTTTTTCTTTTTTAATATATGCAGAGATTTTAAGATTTGATCTTCGTTTAATTAATTGAAAAAAAAAAAACTATAACAATTAAACTGCAAAATAATGTATTCAGTGAGTGGAAAAAGTAAGCCCCCCTTGACTCTAATAGCTAGTACTGCCCCTCAAGTTGGTTTCCTCTAACTGTCTAACCGTCTCTGATGACGACTGGGAGAACGTCTTTCACATTATTCCATGTAGAATTCTCTCAATTGTGTAATGTTTGGGGGTGTCTTGTGTGCACTACCCATTTCAAACTCCCTTCTCCTCCAGCATTTCAATAGGATTCAGATCCAGACTTTGACTTGGCCATTCAAGAACACTCCATTCCTTGGTGGATTTACTTTTATGTTTAGGGACACTGTCCTGTTCCAAGGTCCACTCTTGGTTGAGCATCAATCGTCTGACAGATGGTCTCATATAATCCTGAAGCAGTCTTGGGTACAAGGAAGAATTCGTAGTGGATTCTGTGATGTATGCTGCCCAGGCGCTGATGCAGCAAAGCAGCCCTAAACAATAATATTTCCACCATCATGCTTTACATGGATCCTATTGAGGATGACCCTAGCAAGGATCTGTGATCACTTGCTCACCAACCAGCAACCGGAGCAGTCTGATTTTATGCCTAAGATGTCTACCATTAACCACATCCTGGCACTGAGGGATCTCATGGAGTGCAAACACGAATATCGGCTTCTTTGCAGCCTTTGTTGATTTTCATATAGCGTTCAACTCAGTTGATCGAGCTGCCCTGTGGGACATCCTGAGACTTTGCAGGATGCCATCATGGCTGGCCTGTACACTGGTACTGTGTGCTTCGCAAATTGGAGGCAGGACCTCTGTGTTTTTCCCAGTTGATTCTAGGGTTCGTCAGGGGTGTATTCTGCTCCTACTCTGTTCAATGCTTGCATGGACTGGGTGTTGGGCAGAGTTGAGGGGTCCAGTGGCAGTGGGGCACCTGTTGGTGAAGAAAGATTCACTGATCTTGACTTTGCTGACGATGCTGTGATCTTCGCGGAGTCAATGGAGGCTCTGATCGGGGCTCTTGAGAGGCTAAGCGAGGAGTCTGAGTTTCTGGGCTTGCGAGTGTCCTGAATAAAAACCAAGATCCAGGCCTTTAATGACCTCTTGGGCACAGCCATCAGCAGCGTGTCTGTCTGCAGAGAGAGTTTCGACCTTGTTGAGAGGTTTACTTACCTCGGCGGTGACATTCACGTCTCTGGTGACTCTTCCTATGAAGCCAGTAGACAGATTTGGAGAGCATGGGGGTCATGGAGTCACTGGAAAGGGATGTATGGTGCTCCTGATATCTTTGCAAAAGGACAAAGGTACACATTTTTAGAGTACTGTTGTGCTACGTGTTTGCGAGACATGGAGTCGAAGACTGGATTCCTTCAGTATTGTGTCTCTACAGAGAATGCTTGCGTACCACTGGTTTGATTTTGTGTCGAATGAGCAGTTGCCCGCAGAGTCCCAAATGAGGTACGTTACCTACATTGTGAGGGAGCATCAGTTACAGCACTACAGCCATGTGGCACGATTCCCCGAGGGTGATCCAGCTCACAGGTTGTTGAGGACACAAGTGACTGGGCCAAGGGGACATCCCATGTAACACGTTGCTGCAACAGATAGATGGTCATTTCTGGGGGGTGGGATTGAACCATGTGTCTGCCTGGTGGAGGTTTGCCAACCAGGATTCCAAGCTGTTTTGTCGTGTGCTGGGTGTGGCAACACTCTGAGTTGATTGGCTGCCTTACAGCTGGTGCCAGGCCCTTCTGGTCAAATGCTGTCTTTGGTCTTCTGGTATTGTGGCCATATTACTCTCTACCTTTGTTTAATCTGTCCAGAGCATATTGTTCTAGAAGTGCAGTTTTCTGCCTACATGTTCATGACCAAACTTTATTCCTGCTCTGAAGCTCATTCTTGACGATGAAGGTTTCCACCTGACATACCTCCCATGGAGATCTAATTGGTGCAGCCTCTTTCTAATGGTAGATGGGTACACTTTGACTTCAACATTTTTTAGAGTTTACATGTATGTTCTGTGATAAAATTCAGGGGTTCTTAGAGACTTCTTTAAGCATCTTGTGCTCTGATCTTGGGCTGAGTTTTACTGGGTTAGCCTAATGGAGACAATTTGTCAGTTGCTCGATACCATCTCCACTTGTACACAATCGGCCAAACAGCAGAATGGTTGATTTCAAATTGTCTGAATATCTTTTTAAATCCCTAGCCAGACTCACTGTGAAGGCCTCAGAGAACTCTTTCGATCTCAGCATGGTGATAACTCACGCTTCAACCACAAAGAGCAAACCAAACTAAATGTCTGAGGTTTAAATAAATCAGGTGTAGAAAAGATCCTCTCTAATGTGATGTTCTGATCACGTCCCCCAGGTCCTAGTTTTAGGTGTTTGAGGTAGTGAGAAATGTAAGGGTGAGCTTACTTTTTCCACATTCAAAATCTGCATTTATGTTTATTTAAATTACACAAGGGCGGCACAGTGGCACAGTGGTAGCGCTGCTGCCTCGCAGTTAGGAGACCCGGGTTCGCTTCCCAGGTCCTCTCTGTGTGGAGTTTGCATGTTCTCCCGTGTCTGCCTGGGTTTCCTTCGGGTGCTCCGGTTTCCTCCCACAGTCCAAAGACATGCAGGTTAGGTGGATTGGCGATTCTAAATTGGCCCTAGTGTGTGTGAGTGTGTTGGTGTGTGTCCTGCGGTGGGTTGGTACCCTGTCCGGGATTGGTTTGTGCCCTGTGTTGGCTGGGATTGGCTCCAGCAGACCCCCGTGTTTGGATTCAGCGGGTTGGAAAATGGATGGATGGATAAATTACACAATGAAATGCAGAATGTTAATCTGGCACGGTGTCGGTTATATCTCCTTTGTCCATAGATACTGTTTAAGTAAAGGTCAAATCTTGATATTTTAAAGTGTTTAAAAAGGATAAAACATGTCATGTATGTTTACTTTTTCACATGACTGTATACCCATCCATTATCAATCCACCTTACTTGAGTTAAGTCTCTACCAGTAGCAGTGTACATAAGGCAGTATTCAGCACTGACCAGAGTTCCACTCCATCACTGGACACATTCATCTGGCCCAACATGGACGGTAGGCTAGTGCTAAATAACCAGCCTTACAGTATACCTTTAAGTTTGACGTGGGTTTACAGTAAGCGTACCCAGAGAAACATCCACCGAAGCACCCTGAAAGTAAGAGAACTCCACGCTGACAATATATATGTGGACCCAATATACTGAATATGAACCCAGAAACCCGGGGGCTCACAACAAGAGCCACTGCACCGCCAGACTATTTAAAGCTTTAGCTGTGCTGGAATAAAACACAGGCTTTAGTGTTTTAAATCAAAGGGAAATCCTGGGCTTCACATTTTGATGTTGTGTTTACTGGCATAATCCAATAATTTTCCTCATTTTGCAGACATCTGCACTTTTTGTAAAAAACAAAAGTTACTTTGCTGGGCTTTGTTTATTAGAGCGTTACTTTTATTCTATTGTCTGCCACCAAGGATACGGTATAATCTTGTTTATTATTTATCCTTGGTTATCAAACTGGACATCCTCAGATTAAAGTTCACCTTTTTAAATGCTCTCGTAATAAAGCGTTGATGGCCAGGGTTCAGAGTGGATTGCGAGTTTCTAGCCCTTTATTATTATTTTTATATTTTGCCCTGAAGATGCATGGATTCCTGATGGATTTTGCCCTGTCATTAAACATTTTATTAATTTAAGCTTATTTATTTCCCCTTCAAATTATGAGCCATTCACTGATTTTCTTATATAATCTTTGTTGCAGCCCATGATGTGCCGCTTTGCATAGAAAATAAATCAGCATTCACAGCATCGCCTCTTTGGCCTGTATAGACGAGTGAACACATCCTCTGTGTTTTCATATTTTTGAAAATATTTGATGTTGATATCTTTAGACTACCAGACAATAAATAATATGATTATACAGCCAAAACAGTAATTATTCCAGTTAATTCAGCACTGAGATGTTGTAGCATTTAAACATGCCAAACAAGTGGTGCTTTCAGCAGATTGTTTTGGTGGGAAGTGCACACTTCTCTGGATTATGTCTGCGTTTGCTCCTCTGCTTCATTAAATGGCTCTTAGTCTTGTCCGAGTCCAGGCTGTTGCTAATTGTGACTCGGAAGTGGTGTAAGTTTGGATTTTTGTAACATTTCCTGTTGCACATACCACGTGCTAAGTGTCTCAGAATAAACGGCTCAGCACAATCACTCAGTGCTTTGTTTAAGCAGACTATTGCCGGTTAAAAATACAAAGCTCTTTCAATAAAAAGTCAGTTTCTGTTTGTTTTTCTCCCAAACTGTGCCTTATACAGGAAGATGAAACAGCATCCTGGACATTTTATTTTGAGCCTCCCCACCTTATTAATCACCCCAACTGAGAAATGATTTTACAAGAAAATAAATTATGCACTTACTGTACACATCCAGCATCTTGGAATTGAGTCCTGCTCCAGGTTGCCATTTTCATGGAGTTTGCATCCTCTCCCTTTGTGTCTGCGTGGGTTTTTCTCTGGATACTTTAGTATTCCTTGTGAGGCTAACTGGGGACTCTGCACCGGCCCTGTGTGAGTGTACATGTGTGCTGAAGTGGGCTGGTGAAACAAAGTGGTCTAAAAAAAGAGAAAACAAACTCCATTGGAAGGCGGCACGGGTGGCGCAGTGGGTAGCGCTGCTGCCTCGCCGTAAGGAGACCCAGGTTCGCTTCCCGGGTCCTCCCTGCCTGAAGTTTGCATGTTCTCCTCATGTCTGCATGGGTTTCCTCCCACAGTCCAAAGACATGCAGGGTAGGTGCACTGGCGATCCTAAATTGTCCCTAGTGTGTGCTTGGTGTGTGTGTGCCCTGCCTGGGGTTTGTTCTTGCCTTGCGCCCTGTGCTGGCTGGGATTGGCTCCAGCAGACCCCTGTGATGCTGCATTAGGATATAGTGGGTTGGATAACGACTGACAAACTCCATTGGACACTCTATTTAATGTCTTAAATGAAAATGAGTTTTAGAAATAAAATATGCCACAATGGACATTCAGAAGACTCTTGTAGCCGACCTAATAACAGAGCCGATCTGTCCTAGTGTGATGTCAGCTCCCAAACGAGCAATGGTGTCCTGTTGCTGGATGGTTTAAGTAAAGGAGGAAGATGACGGTGTGGAGCTGGCGCTGTCCTGATAGAAAGTGACAGTCTTCCGGAGAGTTATTCTCCACTCTAAAGGACACGGAAAATAGTGTTACAATAGAGTGGCAGTGTCACAATAAAAATAATTTTTGAATGATGCCCAACCCTTGATAACCTCCTCACACTTGCGTTTGTGACAGTGGGTTCCTGCACCCAGTGCATGAATGGGCTCCGACCTCCTGCAGCCCTGAACTTGATTGAATGGTTTGGAGAATGTTATGGCATGTTTCTAGTTAGAATAATATGTGTCAATATGGCACCGTGGTTGGTACTTCTCTGGGCTACTCACTGGTATGGTATGTCCTCTGCATGTCTGTTGGTTAGGTCAAGTTGTGACGCTAAACTGGCTCTTACTGTGTGTATAAACGCCCCCTGCAGGTACGGTTCCTGTATTGGAGTAGATTCTCGTCGTTAGATTTTGGTTCCATGCAAATCTAAATGGAATTAAACAGGGTCAGTAAATGAATGGCATAATTATCATGAAGCAGAAACACAGAAACTATTTTGAATGTGATTCTGTGTGTTTTTGTGCTATTTGATAACAGAAATTGAAAAAAATATACAACATACTATTACTCTGATAGTTGACGCCTTACAGTTGCACACTACGTTGTATGATGGGAAGTGAAAAAAGTAAAGACAACTTTAAAATTACGCAGTAACCACAACAGATAGAAGCTGATGCAATACAACATGCTTACGATGGCTTATGGGTAGTTTGAATATGTACAGTCTAGTTGAAGTCAAAGTCAAATGAACATGGATGCTCTACTGCAGGGTTGTACCATTGCTGAATAATGTGCCATAGTGAGATTTCTTTGGGCAGAAGGAGTGAAACCTGCTGAAATTCACCAAAGGATTTTGGCTCACACAGAATAATAAGCTGTTCAGGTTCTCGTCCTGCACAAATGTTATGGTACCCCAAGTCTTCATGCACCGTGACATGTGTAGATCCATAGCTGATATCCAGATGTGCACAAGCAGCCAACACCATAATCCTTTGGCCTTCTCTGATGAAGGTATTCACCATGTTGATGTGGGCTAGTGCGTGTGATCTTGATGGTTAAATAGATTGAGCTTTGTCGGTTACACTGGTTCTTCCTGCTTTAAACCTTTCTAACCATTCATAAAATTTTCATTGAGTTATGCCATCTTACATTTCTGTATTGTGCCAACATGCCCAAAGTTGTGCAGAGGAGTGTCCATGTTCCTTTTGTCTTGGCTTCAACTAATCTAATAACAGAGCTCTGCACTGTGCAAGTTCAAACTACCCATAAGCCATCACAAAGGAGTTGTATTGCGTCAGCTTCTATCTGTTACCACATAACTTTAAAATTGCCTTTACTTTTTGATTTAACCTCATAGATGACATATTTCACTAAGTAAAATACATAAATAATTTTCACAAATTAGAGGTTGCCATTGTCTTGGAAGCTCCTTTGATTGATTAAACCTGATATGTTCCAAAATCACATGGGGCTATCATTTATTTTCCATTTGTTTTACTTTTCTTGCAGTGTTTTCTTTAACATCTAGTAAAGCATTCTGAGCTACATCATGTGTATGAAAATGTTCTATAGAAATAAATGTTGTTGTTGGTGTTGTTCAAGCCTTTAAGAGCCCCCGTTTCTATAATATGGCTCACTCGTTTGCTCCACATTACCAGGACTATTTTTGTGATGAATGTGGGTGTTAAATGTACACTCCATTCATTTTTTCTGGTCCCCTTAAGTATGAACACCCAAGGCAGAGTGGTTTAGTAGTTGCGGATTTGGACATCAAGCCCTGAGATTGTGGATTCAGATCCCACTGCTGTATGGCCCTTAGCAGGTCACTTTACCTGCCTGTGCTCCATTTGGATAAACAAAAGTAACATAACCAAATGTACGTATCTCATGTTGGCAAATTGCCTTAGATAAATGTGTCAGACAATAAATAATAATTATTTAGTTGACATTAATTTAAAATATGCCCTTTATTGTTGACATTGTAGCTTTTAATTGCAGTCAAATGAAGGGAGGCTGTAAATATTATAAGACTAAATGCTGACTATAACACTGATGGTTACTCATTTTCTTAAGAATTTTTGTGATGATGTGCAGCATGGTGCCCTCTGTAATACGCCCTACCACCTCTTAACTCCAGGTACCTGGGTTCATTTGCCAGCCTCGTCACTCATGATGTGTTTTCTCACACTTTATTCCATGTCTGTGCAGTACATTACAATGATGAAGGTCCTACATGGATGAGCAACTGTTGATGACTGAACCCTATGGAGTTTGCTTTGCCATGAATTCAGTGAAATTACGGAAGTGTATGGGAACTTTGTTGAACTCTGCGAAACGTATTGAAGTCAAAGTGGAAGGAGAAACTGAACTAGTTTTGAGAGGATTATAAAGAAATAATGGTCATTTTAAGTGTCCCTGAGGGCTAACTAGACTGGACAATTATTCTGGCCAAAAATGTGACTTGAGCTGTGAGGCAACGGTGCTAACCACTGTGCCAGTGTGCCTCAAACAGAAAAAAAAGATGGAACAGTTACCCAAAATAAAATACAACAAAGGACCACAGACATGCTATATGTAAATAAAATGCAGATCATTGTGCTCTCCGTGCTTTAATCTTGGGGCACATATTGGCCGTGCCACAAAACTTTCCTTTGTTTAAAGTCTCGGCTCTTGGCATAGCTGGAATGTCTTTTTTGTTTTCCATATATCTGTACATATACTTTTTCTTCCATCAAGAAGAAAGACACCCCTTGTATATTGTAATACATATTTTGTTGTTATTATTATTTAACCAGGTCTCCTGTGTTTTCTGACTCTGGTGAAGAGTGTCTCTTTAAGGCTTATTTTAACATGTAGCTGCTGCACATGGCTAATTATGCATCTGTGCATTGAGTTCAGAAAGGTCATTGTTATATCCAGTATCAAGTGGCAGTACTCATAATATTCTTGTTATGGTCAGCTTATCTACCCCTCAAATAAAAAGTTTTTTTTTTATTTTAATGAATATAGGGTGCAAATTCAGCTGGAGTATGGATCAGGTCATGACACATGCGCAAAGCAGATGCAGCAGAGATTTTACAGAGAACGTTCTGTGCATGCCTGTGTTGTCACAAATCATCATGGGGCACTGGGAAAAAAATGTTTGTCTAAGCCGGCTACAAGACAAATTTTCAGGAAAATACACACCATATTCACTGTGAAAATCACTTTCCGATTTTACCGATCAACACTATTAGCAAATCTAAATGGGCCTGCTATGATTTGAAACAGAGCCAGTGTGTGTAAATGTGCTTTGTAATGGACTCGAGTCCCGGCACATACCAATCCTGAAGTGGGAATAAGGGGTTCAGCAAAAGCATGGATGGATTGATGGATTTTTATTAAAAAAAGGTTCTTGCTCCTAAAATAAACATTGCAGGAGTTCTTCACAGCCAGGTTTACATACGCACAACAGATGGTGCACATTTGATGCTCCTGTTTAGA
This sequence comes from Polypterus senegalus, assembly GCF_016835505.1. Classification (NCBI taxonomy): domain Eukaryota; kingdom Metazoa; phylum Chordata; class Cladistia; order Polypteriformes; family Polypteridae; genus Polypterus; species Polypterus senegalus. Next base: position 25,032,410 of record NC_053169.1, on the reverse strand, counting down.
GATATTCATAAGACCAGAAAAGAACAAGTAGGAAAGCGCAAGAACAAGAAAAGAACAAGCACAGAAAAGAACAAAACTTCCATTTAATTAATCGTGTTTCTCACTGTCTGTTTGCTTTCGACTATTTAGCTTTGCACACCATCTGCTGCATTAAAATACTTTTTCTTAGTAAAAGCTTGAAACGTAACATGATAACACATGTTTAAGATGTAAGAGAAGTACTGAAGTGCCAGAGAGGAACTTGCACACACACGCAGACACACACAGAGTCTGGTCTTGGGTATAACGCAGGATTACGGGGTGCCAAGGCAGTACTCGAGACTGCTGGGTCAGCTCTGGGCTCCATGACTTTTAACTGGTGTAGTGTGAATGGAGTTTGAAAATGGATAATTTAGGAGAGAAGTCCTACAGTCAAAACAGTCCTGCAATAGTTTAATCCGATGCACTTCCGGGGTGTTCATCCCACTCTGCTGGTTTTTGATGACACTTTTGTTCAGACTGGACTATCTGTGATCTGTATGTCTGTGTGTTCAGTTCTGCACTGATAAACTCAACAAATGGCACACAGTTTCTTATTGAAATTCAGTGAACAAATATACATTTGCATGTCTCGGCTGCAAGTCATTGTTTAAGATTCTGCATCAAGTGCTTCAATTATTATGATCTGCCAGGCACCACAAAACTCAAAACTAAGCCCTTGTCTCCATAAACCATCTGTGTGCCTCAGCAGAAATTGAGATTCATCAGATCAGGCTACATTTTCCAGCTTTCAGCTGTCCAGTGTTGTGAGCCTGTGTCCACTGCAGCACCAGCTTAATGTTATTTGGCTGACTGGAGTGGAATCTGAAGTGGTCTTCTGCTGTTGTAGCTCAACTGCTTCAAGGTTCAATGTGTTGTGCATTCTGAGATGCTTCTCTGCTCACCACAGTTGTACAGAGTGGTTATCTGAGTTACTGTAGCCTTATCGTCAGCTCGAAGCAGTCTGGTCATTCTCCTCTGATCTCTTTGGTCAACAAGCCATTTCAGTTCAAAAGACTGCCACTTATTGGACGTTTTTTTATTTTTTGCACCATTCTCAGTAAACGTCAGAGACTGATTTGTGTGAAAATTCCAGGAGATCAGCAGTTACAGAAATACTCAAACTGGTCTGCCTGGCTCCAACACAGTCACGGTCGCAATCACTGAGGTCATATTTTTTTCCCCATTCTTGTATCTGATGTGAACATTAACTGAAGCTCCTGACCTGTATGTGTGCTGCTGCCATATGATTGGCTGATTAGATAATTGCATGAATAAGCAGGTAAGCAGATGTTCCTAATAATTTTCCAAGTGAGTGTATATAAAGACATACATACATACATAACTCTCAAAGCCAAAATCAAATTTAAGATTTTGCTTATTAATTGGTTAACACTGAATAGTTATATATTTAAAGGACTTTTATATTTTTTGCATCTTCAATAATTTTAACACTATGTTAATTTGAATTTAGGCCATAAAACATATTAATCATGAAACAAAACTACATAGCAGAATTTTTTTTTTTTCTTTCCGAAAAGCTCTATTAGCAACAGATTTTAAGTAAATGGTTTTTCAAGCAAATGGATTATGGTTTTGTATAATTATTCCCCTTAGCTTTTAAAAATATTTGAAATGCCATGAAAAATGGCATTTTCTAAGAGTGTTAGAGTACCTGAATGCTGATGTTGCAGTGCATTTTGCAGTTCAGTGGTATTTCTAAATCTGCCTGGTCTGTCTATGCATGAAATGCTCACTGTGAGAGGAAATGGAAGGCTGAGTCATGGATAGATCACTGCGTCTTTTAAAGTTATACTGTTCTCTCTGGCTTTGTCTGATTATGTGAAGCTCACACGGGTACCTGGTGAATATCAAAAAAAACGCTTTTGATAGTCTTCATATCAAGTGTGCTTTTGCTGGCTGTGTGCAGCCGTAGGCTAGAACGATGACTTTGGATAGCTGTTGTTTTTGAAGGTTGAGTTACCTGTCATATGAGAAATCAGTCTGCTGTGCATGAGAAGAAGCTCTTGCTGTCATGCTTCGAAGTGTACACCTATTTTCCTTTGATGTTTTATTATATTCACATTAGCATTTTTTATAAAATGAATGAAATTAGCAGCAATTGGATGTGACTCAATGACCAGGTGCCCTCATTTACATGGGATACCCTCATAGTCTGTGGTATAGCAGCAAGTGTGCCAGGGAGGGCCCTTGCACCTAAATATAAGGCTGGCATACTCAAATATGATCACACATTTAATATTCAAATTATGAATAAGGATGTAAATTGATTTTTCGCCTAATTATGTTAAGAATAACAACTACCATGATGCATCACAATAAAAGTACCATGGCAGCAAAACCAGTCAAATAAATTTAATGTATAATAAGCCTGTACAATAACCTTGGTTGTTACTGTATGATTGAGCATGAGCTGGCTAGTGAGGCTGATATCTAGCTGGCTATCCATGATAAAATTGGAATAATCAGGACACAAAGATGTCAAAGCAAAGTTTACTGTTTGAGTTTTTTAAGAGGCCACACATTGTGGAAAATGAATGAAAGAGACCAGGGTAACCCAAATGTTAAAGATGAGCATCCTTCTTCACCCTGTCAACATAATTCCTCCATTGTCAACAGTGAGATTTTAATAATAATAATAATTCTTTACATTTGCATAACACTTTTCAAAGCACTTTTTACATAGAGAGTAGGGAGCCACTTCAACCACCTGGATGATGCAATGGCAGCCATTTTACACCAGTATGTTCATCACACATTAGCTATTAGGTGGTGAAGTGGTGAGAAAATAGCCAATTAGAGACCGGGGATGATTAGGTGACCAGAATGATTTGGCCATGGTGGACAATTTAGTCAAGACATCTGGATACACCCTACTCTTTATGAAGGATGCACAAGGATTTTTAAGACCACATTGGTTTTTAAGTCTCATCTGAAGGACGGCTCCATTTTTACAGCACCGTGTCCCCATCACTACACTGGGGCATTGGGATACACAATGGGTAAGCGCCTCCTGCCGGCCTCTCCAAAACACCTCCTCCTGCATCGAGCTTTTCCTAGCTGGTATCCAATCTAAGTACTGGCCAGGCCCAAACATGCTTAGCTTCAGGTGGATGAGCTCTTCTGAAGTGCATATGGTAAGGAATTACAACTGCTCTGGGTTTTTAAGTAATTTACACAGATACCCTTTAACAGCAATGGTAACTGGAACAAGTAGATGTTTGGGTGGAGTAGGGTGTCCAGTCTCCGAAATCTTCCTTTTCTATCCCCTCATCTTCCTTGTGCTTTTACTTACTTCTTAGATCTGTCTTTGAAGCTAGTGGAGTTCCAATCTCCTCTGCCATTGCTTCCCATTCGTTGTATAATTTCTTACTTACTCTATCTCCTGGTCACAAACTTGTGCCCATATTATACGTAATGCTTTGTCAGGCATATCATATCACCTACTATCAATTAAGCCAGTGTGGCTCAGAACTTTTTCTGCCACTCCTTCAATTTCATGGATGTTGGCTCTTCAGAATGCCACATTGGTGTCAAGGAATCCTGATCATCAACAAACTCATTTTAAATTTGTCTACTGATTCTATGTAACCCCCGCCCATAAGCAATATGCCTGGGGATTGTCATCTGACCCAAGTTGTCACTTTTGGTCCCTGAGCCCTCCTGGTCCATTTTTGTGTAGGATTTGGGCCTGCCCTTCTGGGTTTAGGTTTTGATGTGAGGTGTCTGGTTTTCTTACTTTCTGTTAGTATCTCTTTGCTTCCCCACATTTTCCTTTCTTCTAGACTTCTCCTCACTTTATTCTTCTATTATCCAGCAGAGGCTATTTGCTTTAGGGGCAACCGCTGTTAAAATTGCCTTTACCTCTCACTGGAATTCTCATGTCTGCCTGTCTGAAAGTCTTCCTTCCTCAGAGTTGTCACTGCCAAGGATCAATGGGGCATCTGACTCTAGTATTGATTAACGGACGGATATGGTACAGGTGGTCTAACCACAGATGCATCCAGTCCTGGCCGCAACCTTAATCCTTATAGCTTTACTTCATCTTAATGGGGTTGGTGCTGTGCTCTCCCTTCACTTGCCTTTTCCTCATGGGCTCATTTATTCTTTTGTTGTTGCTGTTAATTTTAATGTAGCAGGGTTGGGTTGGGTTGTGTTATGAGGTAGTAGAGGGTGGGCACTGAGTATAGGATTTAACTTTACTTTAGTTTTTATAAGAATGGCTTATGTTCCCCTTTTAAAGTATTTGCTTTGTATTTTAATAAAAATTTGATCACATAGCATGATGTATTTTGTCAGCCATTTTGTCCTTTCAGCATTGAAACTGTTACAGTCCAGTGTCACATTTGATAGATAGATAAACTTTATTTGTCCCAAGGGGCAAATTAAGCTTTTTACACAAGCTTAGTAAATAAATAAACATTATATCAGCAACTCTCCTCCTTAAACACACTCCAGAGTTACTTAAACTTCTGACTTGGCTTAAGATAAAAAGAACAGCCCCAGCCCAGCCCCAGTGAGGCACCATAAAGGTGTGTTGCTATTGGTATAAAGGAGCCCCAGTTGTGTTTCTTGACACACTTCTGCTGAATGATTCGTTAGCTGAAAGTCCTCAGTGTTGGGATGTGCAGCATTGTTCGTAATGGCCCCCAGTTTTGTCTTCATTCTCTCCTTCACTATGACCTCCATACTTGAGCCTGCCTATTTGGTTGGCTGCCCTGGCGTGAGTATGTGACCATGTGTTTGAGAGTCTAGTGCTGGGCTTGACTGACATGGTGTAGACAGCTGACTCGTGGGACAGACTTTACATCCCAGCACCTCCAATCTCAACAACAAGGTTAGAAAATGGATTGATGGATGGATATCTGTTAATGTGAACAACAAGTATGTTACTTATGATGGCACAGAAGGGGTTATCCCAAAATATGGCAGTGCTGGCCACAGCAGCTTTCCTCTTTGAAAAACAATCAGATGTAAAACATGCTGAAAAATTACAGTATTTAAAAAAATGGACGTTATGTTAATGCTAAAAAAATGTTGACGTCTTGGAATTGAATTTGGAAGTATGCTTAGAGTGACTGATCGATTGCAAAGGAGAAATCACTGACTCAGTTCCTTCAATTCAAAAGGTCTACTGTATATTAACTTCAGCGGCAAAGTGAGACAAGTGAGGAGCCCAATTTAAAGATATGCAGAATCACGTTCATCCACTTTACTGTCTTACAAGCTGGCTGAGGGAATTTCTTTTTTGATTTGTATTTATTCTGGTAAAGCCATACTAGTAGAATGATTTAGCAGAGCATCCAAAAAATGATTCATTGGCATTTCCAGCTGAACATTAAAGATGGTAAGAATAAAAATTAAAAGTAAGAAACAAGGAAAGAAAAGTAAGAAACGTTGGTACTTAGAATTTGGAACTAAACTTTTAAAATATTTTAGTGTAGTTAGAATGGGGTACAACAGATTTCAAGAGCAAAAGGAAGAAATAAATGTAGGATAACTACACACTGAGAAATAAAATAATAAGTATGGAATGGTCCATACAGGACTTTTCATGTACAGTAAATTTCATTTTACTGATACCACAGGAAGTCACAGAGCAGAACATTCCACAATACAGTACAACTGATTGTATTGCACAATAATGTAAATTCAAGTAAGTTAATATATATAATATTTTATTGTATGCAAATAACTGAACGGGAAATTGAATTAAGTGAATAAAGCTAAACACAGCGGGTTGAATGAAGTTAGACAAGCTGTACAGACAGACCGATTGGTACAGGGGTGTCTTTAAAGGATAAGTTTCACATTTTTTCACTAACGTGATATATATTCATTTGACAGTCGAATTTGTGTTCTAAGGTTTTTCTATAAATTCCAAAAGATATCTTCCCCACACTGGTGCTTTATAAGGCTATGGGGCACAGAACACCTCTGGAAAATAAAAGCGTAAAAAGTTACCAAAAACATCCATTTTTCAAGTCAAGAAAGTTACCAAGCATTGATCCCTGTCATGAGATTATAAACACATTGTAAAAGAGCTTATACGTGTCATTTATGGTACTAGGGTGATGTACCATGTTAGCCATTATGGATGTAGTGAGAAGTCAAGCAAAATGACACCTTTTATTGGCTAACTAAAAAGATTACAATATGCCTGCTTTCAAGGCAACTCAGACCCCTTCTTCAGGCAAGATGGGAAGAAGAAGGGTGCTGAGTTGCCTCGAAATCTTGCATATTGTAATCTTTTTAGTTAGCCAATAAAAGGTTTCATTTTTCTTGACTTCTCACTACATGTCATTTATAAACATTAAAACTCCAAAATTATGAGATTCAGCCATTTTAAAAGAAGACCAGCTGTGTACGTTCCTCAGTATTCGTCTTCCTCTACAATAACCTTCCAGCCCCGAGGGTGTGTTTGCCTCTCAAAAGACCAAATCACAGTAAAACTGTTCCTGCCATTGCTTGCTGCCATGTTGATTTACATCCATATTTACAATATGTGAGAATTAATCCATCAAAGTCATCACTGTCACACAAGCAGACAGAAAACGCATCCTTACCTCGAAAAAATAGTACCAGGAATATACGATAAAATGATTATTCTGAGATTTCTTTTGTTGGCAGAAACATGCGTTGGAAACATGGAAAGCATGTTTTCTTTTTCTTTTTTTTTTTAATTTTTATTAAATTTATTAAAAGAAGTAACATTCCATACAATCAAATCAAACTTAACAAAGCTAAATTCAAGGCATATTTTCTTATATTGAAACTTTTGCTATTTCAGCATGGATGTATTCTCTATGTTTTTAGGCTTTTATTTACCCTTGGTGCTCCCTGCCCAATTGCCTCCATTATAAAATTCCAGAGCCAGCAAGATATTTTTAAAAATGTATAGAAAACATTAAACTTTAGAACACAATTTTATGTGGCAAATGCATATGTAGCATGTATGTAAAGAAAATAACCTTAAAATGTTTAAAAACACCAAACATATCCTTTAATATTTCTGTGCAAATCGACCTTTACAGATCCAGACATGTGTTTATGTGTTAATTTCTTTCTCTTCATCATCAAGCATACACTCTGATAGGGCAACCAAGTTGTCAGATGTCTTTACTTATAACTTCTTTGGATGGGTTTGCGTGTGTGCATATATAATATACATATATTGTAGTGACCCGGCAGCCAGCGCTGGCGGCGTGATGCATTGTGGGTAATTTATGTAAAAGCATTGTGGGTAATTTATGTAAAAGCTTATTGTTGTGTTAAATTAACAAGGTAATCGAATTGTTTGTCCTGATGTAATTGTTGTATGTGTTTGTGCTCAACTGGTGGGGTGGGTTTGGGTTATTGCCGTCCGGGGTTGTTAATTGTAAATAGTTACCATCAATGAGAAAGATGGCTTCGTTAATGACCTTGGCAATGGCTATGCAATGAGTTTGAGCTTTGTTTTCTGACTATCTGCTCTAATAAAGAGATACAACAGGACAGAGCTGTGTATTGCTAAGATTTCATCTAAGCAATTATTGCCGAGACACTTGGAGTCGTGCGGTGTATGGGACACGAGTGCTCGTTACTTAAAGAGCTGGGTACAGCTGCGTGCATAACTCTGGCAGTCCGCTAGCCGACAGCTTGGGAGAAGTGCACGGCAGAATTCGGCACTAAAAACTTTAAGACTCAACTACGGGTCGCTACAATATATATTTGAGTAAATTACGTATCTCAAAAACTACATGTGCAAAACCTTTGTAGATCAATAGGCCTTGTCCCGTGACTAAAAAAGCACACTGCAAACATCCCGATTGAATGAATCAGTTTCAGCCGCATTTACATAGACAAAGTTCAAACCTATTTTGACTGATACTGGACCAATAGGCCTGAAGCCTATAACAAGACAAATGGAATGCAACTTATTTCAAAAAGGTTGGTCATTTTTTTCTGAAGTTTCTTTGTACATACTTTTCCACAAACAGCATACTAAAATCAACTTTTCTTGATGTTTTGAAGTCATAGAATTGGAATCTGAACTTAACTTGATAGCAGATTTTTAGCCCATCACTAAACTGTCATTTATATGTAAGCAAAGAAGACAGAAATGTCAATACTTTGGCTGTTGGGCCTTCATGAAGTCTTTTACCTGGGATGGCTCTGCAGATAAAACATTGCAGTTCCGATGTTTTAGCGTATGAGTGTGCCCTGCAATGGATTGGCACTCCATTCTGGATTGACATCCTTTTTTGCGCCCAGTATTACTGGGATTGGCACTGGCACTTCATGCCCCTAAGTTGGATAAGTAGGTTAGAAAATGAATGACTAAATGAATAAACTTGCACCAAAGTCTCATTTGTTTCAGATTTATTCTGTAGTCGCAATGATACTGACTTTTTAAAATTCATAAGAGTTCAGGGAAATTTAAAATTAGGCTGCTGGACTGGTTCCTGTCAATGTGGAGTTTGCCCCACATCACAAAGATACATATCTTACGTTAATGGGTGACCTTAAATTGGCCCTTGCATCAATGAGTGTGGTTATGACCATAAGTATGCCTTACAGTGGGCAAGTGTCCAGTCCAGAGTTGGCTTCTGCCATGCTCCCCATGCCTCTGGATAAGTCCTGTCTTTGTGTGATCCTCTGCATTGTTCAGAAATGGTTGGGTTTTAATGGCTGTTTGTGGCTTCATCTGGAATTTCAGAGTAATTTATTCTAGTGGGACTCTGTGTCAATCACCCCTTCAACTAACTTTATTATACTTCAAAAGAAAATAATGTGCTATTTGCACAAGTTAAAAAAGACACAGACTACATCTATGATACATAACATAACTGACCATAAATGTCATTTCAATAGAATTTCCTGATCAGACTTGTAAACCTGTTACTGATGTGCAAATCTGATCCTTTCATTATGTGTTCATTATATTTTTATTTTTAGTAAATCATGGATGAGCTATTGGGCAAAGTTAGAAGTCAGCTGACCAAATTAGTTTCATGGACTGAATGTTCGCCTCTAATTAGAAATAGCGGTGTCTAGTTGTCTTCTAGTCTGTATTCAGTTTTTTCAATTTGTAATTCTGTATTCAATTTTTCTTTTCAAATAATTTAATTCACAACAATTTTTCATATTTAAAAAAATGCCCTTTTCATTTCCAATTTTTGGTGAGCCATCACTCTTGCTGCTTTCCAGTGCCTTCAATCCACGAATCTGAAAAGCTTTTCTTATTTACTCAAGCTGTGTTCTACTTACCTTTGCTTATTGCTATCTTTTGTTTTCTGTTACAAGCACTCCTGTTACTTGCTGCGCACTAAAGTCAAGAAAAGTAACAAGTGAAAATGATGAAAAGAAAATGGCAAAATAAGAGGCTAAAAAATGCATGAGACAAGAAACATTTTCCAGTTTGCCACTTTGGGGCCAAGGTGATGGGGACAACCAACAAATTGAACCTTCCACTTGTAACACTGGTTATACTCTACCTTTCTTTTTAGTATTCTTGGACACATTTTTTCCTTTTTGTCAATAAAGTCATGTTACAAATTGAATATGTTAGGAGAAATGCAGAATAACAAACACTCCATGTCCCCTGTTCAAACAACCTTTTCAAAGCAGGACATGTGGAGCTGGTTAAAGGATGGCCAGTTGAACTCATCAAAAATTTAACAAATTGTAAAAGCTATTGGCCTTTTAATAATTAATGTGTCCTATTTTCTCTCTTTAACTTTACTTCCCCATTATTAGAGATTTATAATGCTTAGCATCAATTGGAAATATGACCACCAAGAGCCTCTGTAAGTGGTTTCACTAACATCAGCAGACAGACATATACCAAAAGAAGTTGCAGTAGTGTGTTGAGTTTATGTTAATATTGCACATGTCCATAGCCCTGGGTTTTGTACACATTTAAGTATTTTGCATAGGTAAAATAGAAAATAACATGAAACATAGTATACATAATGCAGAACATGAGAACAGTGTACTATACAGTGGGACCTCGGTGAACCGAAGCAATTTTCACCATAGGATTGTATGTAAATACAATTAATCCGTTCCAGACTGTACGAACTGTATGTAGATATACATTTTTTTAGTTTTTAAGCACAAATATAGTTAATTATACCATAGAATGCACAGCATAATAGTAAACTAAATGTAAAAACTGAAGGATTACTCTCTTTTGTGTTTTGGAAATAATCAAGTAGACAGACATTCCAGCCTACCCTGGGAAGTGCAAAAGCAGGTTGGCTGGGTCTCCCACTTTTGATATTTCAATAAGTGGTTTACTGCTTAACTCAATTTGAGATCAACAAACTAAAGGGTTCACCTGTGGTATTAGCGTAAGTGAAAGAAAGATTAAAATAATGCTAAATTTTTACTTAAGACAAGACTTTGCAATGCTAATTACATTTTCCTTTAAATAAAACTGTGACAGGCTCTTCAGTTGAACCCTCTCACTGTCACATGTATGTGTGAACATTCAGTTTAAAAACACGTGACTACATGTATTGATGTTTATTATACTTTACTAGACATTAAGCCCATTACAATAACGGGCGCTAGAACAGTAGTGCATAAACATTTGTATGAACAGTCTACATTAAATGGCAAGGGACCTTGTATGTGGCTGTAATATGTGTCACTGTATTGTGTGCCTTTAATTTTCTCTCTCAGTAATGCTGGTTTGTATTTCTGTAAAATGCCTGTAATTTTCTCTGACAGTAATACAGTGGAACCTCTGTTCACGACCATAACTCGTTACAAAACTCTGGTCGAAACCCGATTTGGTCGTGAACCGAAGTAATTTCCCCCATAGGATTGTATGTAAATACAATTAATCTGTTCCAGACCGTACGAACTGTATGTAAATATATATATTTTTTTTAAGTTTTTAAGCACAAATATACTTAATTATACCATAGAATGCACAATGTAATAGTAAATTAAATGTAAAAACATTGAATAACACTGAGAAAACCTTGAACAGAGAAAACTAACACTGCAATAGTTCGTGCTATAGTGCTAGGAACCGCTTGCTAAAAATACTTTTTTTTAATGAGTGTTAAGCACAGGGAAAAAAATGAACATTTAAAAAAAATCCATAATTTAATAAACAACCAAGAAAAGTAACATTGCCACAATGAGCACTATGAACCTATCGCTGGAAACAGAACTGAAAACAAAAACAAGCCTTTTCTGCCTCATGCGTCCAGCCCTCCTTCTCTCGCTCTCGCTCTCTCTTTCGTGTGTCTGTGTGTCTCTCTTTCGCGAGCCAGGAGCGCCTGTGTGTGTCTCTCTCTAACGCGCTCCTGTGTGTGTGTGTGTGCCTCTGTCTCGCACGCCTGTGTATAAGAGTGTGCCTCTCTCTCGTGCACCTACTGTATGTGTGTGCCTGTCTCTCACGCGCCTGTGTGTGTGTGTGTCTCTCACGCGCCTGTGTGTGTGTGTGTCTCTCACGCGCCTGTGTGTGTGTGTGTCTCTCACGCGCCTGTGTGTGTCGCGCTCCCTCTCTCTTGCTCGCTCGCTCACTGCACAGGAAATGCACAGGGAGAGACTGAACACGTACAAACCGGAAGGGAAACTGGCTTGTTTGTATACCGAGTGTGTGGTCGTAAACTGAGGCAAAAGTTTGGCAAGCGTTTTGGTCGTAAACCGATTTGTAAATGTATCGAGACGCTCGTGAACCAAGGTTCCACTGTATAAGGTGACCTGACATCCCACATGTCCCTCAACAGCTCCTAATAGGCAGCCAACACGTGAAAAACACCATTGTTGACTTAGCACTTAAAGTGTACACTACAGTTTATATTGAAACATTATGGTAGGCCGGATTGGTAACATCACTTCAAGAGAGACGCACCAAAGCACCAAGCTGACTTAGAAGGCAGGCTTAGTACAGTATATATATGACATACTCTGGTAGTAGTGAAGGAGAAAATGAAGATACAACTGAATGAAATTATGAGCAATGCTGTACATCCTCGCTAAGACACACTAACACTGAGGACGCTCAGCCCATGAATTATTCTGCAGAAGTGTGTGAAGAAACATGAATGGGGCTGAGTGCCTCACTGTGACTGTCTCTTTTATCTTTAGTCAAGTTTTTCTTTCTTTTTATTAATTCTGGTGTGGTATTTAAGGGGCGTTGTTATTGTTTGCTATAATATTTATTTATTTTTTGAGCTTCTGTAAACAGATAAATTTCCCTCTTGGGACAGATCAGGTGCTGTCTAACCATCTGTCTTGGTGTCCCTCCACTCAGAGCAGACACACTGACATTGTTTGCCATTAATTCTAGTTGCCTCATTTCTCTTCAAGGTCTGACCAATTAGATGTCCTGTGATTATGAAGCGTGCATACTGGGATCAGTACACTAATGCAGTTATATATTTAATACATACTATACTTGTTTTCCATAGCACTGAAAAGTGGCAGCATTTGGCAGATTGTCCAGACATAAGTAAAAGCTTCACTGTACTCTGACACTGTGTACAAATACAAGTGACAAAGTTATTACCACTGAATCGTGTGTGCCAGTTTGCTTGCTAGCTTCATAGCTGGCTTTAGCCAAGTATGTACCCAGCGTAAGAGCTTTTCCAATGAAAAAATGGCACTTTGAGAAGGCGCAGCCCAGCACTTTCTGCTAAGAAGGAATATTTTTATTTCTGTTTTTGTGTTCGTAATTCTTGTCACTTATATTGTTGGTTTGTTTTTAAATGACTTTAAAATGATTTTTTACTGTTGATTTGACGTGCACAACATGTTGTCAGCAGTACACTAATTGTGTGGCCTGTGTGATCTGAGTAGCTGTGTAAGGCCTTCTTCTTGTTTTATCAATTTATATACTCAACATTCAAACTGAATACCCCGTATGTATGGTGTTCGCGTCAATACCCCGTATGTATGGTGTTCACGTCAATACCCCGTATGTATGGTGTTCGAGTCAATACCCCGTATGTATGGTGTCTGCGTCAATACCCCGTATGTATGGTGTTCGCGTCAATACCCCGTATGTATGGTGTTCATGTCAATACCCCGTATGTATGGTGTTTGCATCAATACCTCGACTCAATACAAGTTAGAACCCTGCAATGGGACTCTGCCCCTGTAGTTAGAACATAACGTGGCAAATGCGGACGCAGTATTGCATGATTGGCTAAGAATGTTCAAATGCTTCAGTGACGCCGCTGGATGGCCGAGTATAGTAAGTCGGTGTTGGTTCGAGCAGATAACAGTAAGTTCCCTTGGTTTTTGGAACGTTGGTTTGGTGGGGCGTACCTTACTAGACTAACATCTGACTTAAACCCTTCGACAGCTCTGGAACCGTAAGTAATTTAGAACATATCGCCATTTGCTTGGTACATCGAAATCTATCTTTGAGCAGTTCAGTTTTGGCATCCGTCCTTCTGACATCTATTGGCAAACTGAGTAATGACAGCTGGGTATTAACAACAGTCATTGTTTAAATTTTAGCCGATCTCAGATCTAAAATGACCACGGCAACATAATTATTACTCCGACTCTGATTAGAGTCGTAAAATACGGTTTGTTTTGAAAATTTGTTTGCCAAAAACATTAAATGAGGTGCGCTGATGAGCTGAGTTCACGTCTCGCAGCCCCGTTTAAACAGGAAGCTCTTCATTACATCAGCTGAAAAGGTCTATTTTAAGCACAAATCAATGCCATGATAACAAAATCATTTCAAGGACTTAAAAAAGAACAAATAATTCTTTGCAGAAAAAGTATGGATTTCACAAACGTAGAATTTATACCCAATTCGATTGGGCTCCCAGTTGCTAGTGATATAATAATTCGGGAAAGTAGAAATATATTTAGCCAAGGTCTGCTGTCCGCAGAGCAGAGATTCACGCAATTGCAGTTTTCACAAATTGCAGACAGCATTAACTTCTGGAGCGCAACAACTTTGAAGATAAAGGACAGTCAAAATGGACTGATCTATGTCCAACTGAACATTCAGTGTCACTCTGGCATTCTACAATGTGCAGCAATGCAAACTAGCATCAACGGCTTTGGCAAAATGGTCAGGAAGCTTCTTAGCCAATGCCCTGCTTGGCACTCACATGCCTCTGTTGTCCACATTTGTGTGTTGGTAGTAAACCCATCTCTCTCACGTTGGATGCATCAGGGTATTTAACTGTCTGGAATATTTATGATAAAACTGGGCTCTGGGCCTTCCAGTTATTGCGGTCCATTTATAATATTTCGCCATATTTTGTCCTCTATTATACAACTCAGATGTCTTGTTAAGGTAACTGGTGTACTACTGTCTTCTCTACTTCCTTCCCACCCTCTCTATAACTTCCTTTGCTTTCTTTCCACCACCACAAATCCGGTGGCTGCCCTGTATGTGATTCTTTGTAAGGCACTCTACAGGCCATTACTTGGCAGTGCAGCCTTTCCTGTGTCCCCACTACTTCAGTACACTCATCTTTGAAAGCTCCTGGTACATTTTTACACATAGTCTGGGGTTGCCCACTGGTTTATGTTATCTGGTCTCCATTCTTTCTGCTAATATTCCCCTAGTACCTTATATATTCCTTTTGCCAGACCTTTCTTCTCTTCATTTTAATATTATCCATCAGAGGTTATTCTCTTTAAAAACAATTGCTTCAAAATCAACGTTAGCCTCTCATTAGAAATCCCATGACTCTTTCTGCTTAACTTTTGGAAATCTTCATTCTAAAATTTATTCTTACTTGAACTCCCCACAGCATGCATCAAAGGGTAACGTGTCCCCAATATTGAAAGGTGGGAGTCAGCAGTGAAGCTGGTTTAAGATCAGATGGCGGGTACCCAGTTGCAATGACCTAACTCTTCATATTCAATTTTTCCAGTTCTGTATCAATCCTGTGAAGCAGAGTGATTTGCAAAGTCCCAAAACTAGTTGGGGCGCCTGCAGGTCCACCCCATTTAATCTGAAAGTAGCTGAAAGTTTCTACCATTAAGGAAATAAACAGATGCACAGGGGCAGCAAAACACGAAATATCACTTGTAGCAAAAAGGAGGAATCTAATTAGGAGCTCCATTCTGCTGAAAGTTCTTGTCACAAGTGAGATACCATCTTCTGGCGACAGTTGGTTTTATATTCCCTGGACTGGAAGGTGTGAGGCTGGAAAAGACAACGGCACCTCTTCTTGGGACTCCAGAGGAATGCACCTCTCACTCTGGGATGGTACCACCTACCCGAAGAGAGCCAGCAAGGTGGTCCTCAGATGCGTGACAATTCTTTCCCTTTCTATAGACTTTATGGAGTCTGTTAATGGGTGGCGTCCCTTTCTCTAGATAGATCTGGCATTGGTATTTAAATGTTAATAAAAACTGGAACACCAAAAAAAAAAGGGTCAAATGCACCAAGTGTATAATGATAAATATGCTGTAAAGTAAGGTTTTTCTTTTTTAAAGTATTTTTTTTTATATACAGTATATATATAAAATGGAGTTTGCATGTTTTTATCGTGCCCATTTAGTTTTTCTCTGGGTAGGCCGATTCTTTCCCACATTTCAAATTCATGCAGGCCAATAGTAATTGGAGGCACACAATTATCCCGGTAGGAGCAAATGTGGACGTGTTTATGAATGCTGACTGTGATGGACTGGCGCCCCATTCTCTGCTGATTCCTGCCTTATACCCTGTGTAGCTCACAACTGACTCTGGCTCCTCTGAGACTTTGTTTTGAAATAAGTAGGCTTTGAAATGAATAGATGAGTCATAATATTTGCACATTTGGGTTTGTTTTCTCAGAGATGATAATGATATTATAACAATACAGTGCCAGCAAAGAAAAAAAAAGAAAAAAAAGTAAGGTTACATATTTCTTACCTTTTAGCAAAAATGAATGTCAGTATTTCTCTTTAATAGCTTTTTAAAACATCCCAAGCGTTACCTTTGCAGCTATGCTTTCATATCAAAAGAAGGATATGGAGAGCCTCTTGATTTAAACTTTGTTACGCCACCTGTGTGCAAACATCCTGGGCACTGCGTTGTAGAGTAACCCTTGTGAAAAGTTTTTAGATTTCTGTAAATTTATTCACCAATGTGTCACTTTAGTTTCATGATATTGGTGGTAGACGGACACCAGCTGGGTCTCTTTCAGGACTCTGTCAAATCTTAAAAAAAAAAAATGTTATTTTTTTCTCTGAGAAAACATCTGATAAAGTTAAGTAGCTTAAGTTTTTTTTCTTCCACTTTCTATACAGTTTGCAAGCTTCTGTTTAATTACCAGAGTAGTCTGTTTAAAATATTGAAAGCAGTTAAGTGGGGATTAGTGAGCAAGAGTTATTGAGGACGATTCACATCAATATCAAAGAAAGTTAAGTACTTTAGCATTCAGCAGGATGTCTTACGATACTGTGTTACTTAATTATTTCCAGCTGATGCATCAAAACCTGTTTATATGATTAGCAGATATTTGTAGGGAAGAACAACCTACTGAAGGATAAAGCCAGTGCTGAGACTCAGAGGCTGAGATGTGTGATACTGGCAGCACAGGCACTGGGTGTACATTGATATGCTATTTTAGTAATCCATTTCTATGTATAAATGATTACTTTAATAATGATTCATAGTTATACGTTCATTCAGTTTTTAATCCCATTTGTTCCAGTGGGTGACTCTGCTCAGAACTGAGTGCAAAGCAGTAACCAACCCTGCATGAGACATCAGTTCATCATAGAGCTCATGATTAATAAAACACATTTTTATACTTTTTTATTAAGGGTTTTATTAAAATTGCTGGATTTGTATTAATAGAAACATTTATCCACATGTCCATCATTTCATAGCTTCATCTATTATTCACAACACCCAAGTGTAAGCTTTGTATTGCTTTATATATTGTTAACACTTTTCAGCCATTATTGTAGATATTATGAACTAGGAGTTCCTTAGCAAACAGAGCCCCAAAATATAGCTCAAAATGGCCACAAAAGGGGTGGAAATCCCATCAAACCCTGGCTAGTGATAGAAAGGGCAACTGTGGAATCCTTATAAATATAAGATTTATTATAAAAAAATTCTCGGAAATAAGAAGCTGTGAAGAGTACAAATAGACACTGAGTGGAATGGCTTCAAAATTGGCAATCCACATAGTAATCACAGTTGTAATATTAAATTCAAGAGGGGAAGGAAAAAAAAACAGAAGGACAGATCACATAAAGCTAGAATATCAGGAATTAAAAAAAATGGCAAAATACACAGAAGAACACACCACTTACCTAGCACATTAAATTACGTGCAAGAGGCGCTTTATAGGACTGTTGGCAGCGCCTTGCAGTTATGGACAGGTGGCTCCGCCTCTTGGAGAACCTCCCACAAGACACACAGAACACAGCAGTAGATAGATAGATATGACAGGTGCTATATGATAGATAGATAGATAGATAGATAGATAGATAGATAGATAGATAGATAGATATGAAAGGTGCTATATAATAATAAATAGATACATAGATAGATATGAAAGGTGCTATATAATAATAGATAGATATGAAAGGTGCTATATAATAATATATAGATAGATAGATAGATAGATATGAAAGGTGCTATATGATAGATAGATAGATAGATAGATAGATAGATAGATAGATAGATAGATAGATAGATAGAAAGAAAGGTGCTATATAATAGATAGATAGATAGATAGATAGATAGATAGATAGATAGATAGATAGATAGATGAAGGGTGCTATATAATACATAGATAGATAGATAGATAGATAGATAGATAGATAGATAGATAGATAGATAGATAGATAGATAGATAGATAGATATGAAGGGTGCTATATAATAGATAGATAGATAGATAGATAGATAGATAGATAGATAGATAGATAGATAGATAGATAGATAGATAGATAGATAGACAGATAGATAGATAGATATGAAAGGTGCTCTATGATAGATAGATAGAGATAGATAGATAGATAGATAGATAGATATGAAAGGTGCTATATAATAGATAGATAGATAGATAGATAGATAGATATGAAATGTCCTCTATGATAGATAGATAGATAGATAGATAGATAGATAGATAGATAGGTAGATAGATAGATATGAAAGGTGCTATATAATAATAGATAGATAGATAGATAGATAGATAGATAGATAGATAGATAGATAGATAGATAGATAGATATGAAGGGTGCTATATAATAATAGATAGATAGATAGATAGATATGAAGGGTGCTATATAATAATAGATAGATAGAAACTAAATAGTCTGCAATAACAGCATTAACAAAACAATCAAAAATGGACAAAAAAATGAAAAAAATAAAAATGGCATTTGAACCCCAGTTGGGAGAACCCAAGGTGAAAAGCAACAGTGCAGTGATGAGAGATACAAAAAGAACCCTCCAATACAGTTATCAAAATTATTTATTTTTTTAGAGACTGCACAATCTGTATTATTTTGTAACAAAAAATAATTTACAAAGTTTTGCCTACTTTTAAAAATAATAAATGTGATAAAAATCTATTTAACAGATGTGCTCTTTAATGTGACTCCAATATAGTATAGTTATGAGTTATCCGAGACACAGCAATCTGTATTTTCAGTTGCAGTCTCAAATGACAAAATTAAAACTTATTTCAAAAGAATATGACATGAATCTTTCACTAAATTGTTAGCTTGCAACCACCATGAAGGAGCTGTACTGTTGTAGGCAGACCTCAGGATATAACCACAATCTTACGAAAGGAAAAAAATATGGCTTCGTGAATTATTGTTAATTATGTTTTATGATTTTCCTGTTTTTGTTTTTTTGAGATGTTTTAAAATAATATTCAGTGGTTTGGCTAGAGCTGATTCTTTGTTGCAACCCCCCTGTCCATTTGATTTTAATCCTTTAAAAAAGAAATAAATAAAAATAAAGTATTTTGCGAAGATTATATTTCGGGTTGAAATCCAAAAATGGGAATGATTTTTTTCCGTTTCCAGTGCAATTGAAGGCAGACTCTAGCTGTGTGCTATTGACATTGGTCACTTGGGCTTAAGAACAGACGTTCTGAATTTTACTCAAGAGACAGAGTGTGACAGTCGAGTGTGAGTTCATTTGAAAGGCAGATAAAATGTCTTTGAGTGTCTGTTTTATTAACTCACTGGATAATGATTATCCTAAATAGTTAAATTTATACTCAAGTCAGACAGATAATTGGAAGGAAGAGACCTGCAACTGCATGCATAGATTGTGTGCACTCAATATACTGTGGTAGACTGAGTTGCAGAGCACAGATGCTTTTATCTTCACAAAATACATCCTGAACAGATAGAGGATTTACATTTTTAAGACCATTTTTTTTTCTTTTTTCAGCACTTTACATCTCATACTGCTGGAAGATGAGTTAAGGTCAATGCATATAGGCTTTGTGTTGAATTTGTAGCACCTTGGATTACTGATTCTTGACAGGCAGACCACTGTCTGTGAGGCTTCATGGTTGTGTGTCAGAATGGATGTTCAGCATTGTGTGGGACTCCTACAGAACTACGCCTGTTTGTCCTGTATGTGTAAGGCCATCTCTGATTGGCTCTAAAACCAAAAGAGGAAATCGTGGGTCTTGGTTGAATGACTTTGTTGAGCTCTACAAGTTGATGTATCTGTAGCTCAATGTTAACAAAAAGTAAGAAGACGGTAGTGGACTTCAGAATGAACAAGGATTTCAGTACAAGTAAAGGTGCTCTGTATACATGCACACGCACATGCAAGTATAAAGCTACATGACTCTGATTGACTCACTGCTGACCGATAATAACATTCTTGGCTATTTGCTAACAACTTTAGGAAAATTGGTTTTCACTAAGGGATCAATCTCTTGGCTATGAGGCCCAAATAAAGGATGCCTGTATCATTTTTCCTATTAGAACATTAGAACAATTTTGACAACAACAGGCCATTTCAGCCCATCAAAGCTCACCAATCCTGTCAAGTCAAGTTTCAGAAGTCCCCAGATTACCATTCCCTACCACACTTCTCAGCAATTTATTCCATGAGTTTATAGTTTTCTCAGCGAAAAAGAACTTTCTACTGTTTGTACAAAATATACATTAAACATTTTTCAACTCTATCCCCATATTCTTGTTGAAGAACATAGTTGAAAGTAATAACTTTAAAATTACATATGATTAAATTATAAATGTGCCTGATAATTTCAAGAAGTGCTAAGATTTTTATGTTGATCTTCTTGGTTTTTTTGTATAGAAACATATATAAAGAAGAATTATTACCAACACTATGCAAGTGGAATCAAAAACCAAAAGTTAATTGTTTATTACTACAGTTATTTCTTATCATTGAAGAAATTTTATCTCACATTGCTCTAAGCAATTAGAGATATTGTCACCATTCAGTGTTGGCTTCTATTCATTTCTTCTCTATTAAGCTGCTCATTTATTTTATACTATTTCATTGTCTAGGCTCATTTATTTTATATTATTGTATTGCCTAGAACCTTAACAATATCCTTCGATTTCCTTGGAATTTTCCATTGCTATCTGGATTATATTAACAATGTCCCAAATGTCCTCAAGAAATCAGAGTAGCCGAAGTATCTTTCTCACCTTCATTATCCTTTTACTAGTGCATATCTCTGACCTGCCCCTGCATAATTATTTATTTGGCTTTACAGGTGATAATAATGCACTTATAAACTATAAATCTGTAGGAATTTAAATTATCACTCCAGCTTATAGGTACATCATTAGTATTCTATTGTCTTCCTAAATGTACAGTTAGGTCCATAAATATTTGGACAGAGACAACTTTTTCAAATTTTGGTTCTGTACATTACCACAATGAATTTTAAATGAAACAACTCAGATGCAGTTGAAGTGCAGACGTTCAGCTTTAATTCAGTGGGTCAACAAAACAATTGCATAAAAATGTGAGGCAACTAAAGCATTTTTTAACACAATCCCTTTATTTCAGGGGCTCAAAAGTAATTGGACAAATTAAATAACTGGAAATAAAATGTTCATTTCTAATACTTGGTTGAAAACCTTTTGCTGGCAATGACAGCCTGAAGTCTTGAACTCATGGGCATCACCGGATGCTGGGTTTCCACCTTTTAAATGCTCTGCCAGGCCTTTACTGCAGCGGCTTTCAGTTGCTGTTTGTTTGTGGGCCTTTCTGTCCGAAGTTTAGTCTTCAACAAGTGAAATGCCTGCTCATTTGGGTTAAGATCAGGTGACTGACTTGGCCATTCAAGAATTTGGCTAATTAAGGATAAGCTAAAGGAGTTCAACATTAGGACAATGAAAGAGTGGCTGCCAAGAATGGGGCTTTACAGTCACTTGTGAATAATAAATTAAAAAGCAGCCATTTCAAGTAGTAATAACCACTAGAAACACTAGTAAAGCATTGGCTAAATGTTAGTATCAATTTCATAGTATCTTGATATATACAGTGTATGTATAAACAGTCTATAGTATGTTGCAGCCATGCTTTAGGTTGATTTTGTAACGTTTTACAGTGCACTGGTTAATAATCGTCATACTCAGTGCAGTCTGATTTCTTATCTCAAACTCTATGTATACACACGAGTACTAGCAGCGTTATTCTTACTGTCGGTGCTTTTTTTCAGCTTTTTGCTGTTTTCTCATGGGACAAACTTTGACTCATAAACATGACATCAAAAACATAAATTGCTCTTGAATGAGTGTTTTAGAATTGCTTTAACATTATTATTACTGCATTTTGTTAACACTAATGTAAAATGGGATCATTTTAGACTCTAGGGGAGAATAGATTAGAAGGAACAGCTTGTCAATCACATGAATAATAAATGTTTAAAAAGCAATCTCTGTAACCTCCTGTGGCCCATGGCCACATAATGCAGTCATCATCAGCATTTTCTCTTGCTCTATTGAATCTTCTAAGATGCAGTTAGAAAGCATATAAGGTGCACAATTAAGGCTTCTCTTCTGAGCACTAAAGTGGCCATCGTCCTCTTATTGACTCAGTTATGGTAACATGGATTCAGACATGACTTTTCTAAGCACCAAGTTATATCAGATACAGGCCATTGTACTTTGTAACTATGACTTTGGTTTTTCAAAGGATTATGGACTCCCAAAGATTCGTTTTCTTCCAAAGGATTATGGACTCCCAAAGATCCGTTTTCTTCTAGAGACGTTGTTAACTTGGCTTTTTATTCCCCACTGCTCATTTCCAATGGCCACACCCATTGTTCACGTGATTTTTGCTACCTTTTGTCTTCATATCTTTAAATATAAAACGCTATCGTGGCTGTCCGTTTGTCTGTCCAGGATTTTAAATCACCCGTAGCTCGCAAACCGTTTGAACTATTGACCTGAAATTTGGTACACGTATACTACACGACATCTACTATCCACTTTCGGGGTGATGATTGACCTCCAAGGTTATTCCTGTTTTTATTTTTATTTTATTTTATTGTAGAATCAACTCTCGGCAGCGGCCAGCAGGGCATCCGTGTGGTGCATGCGTATGGGCGCCGTTCTCATTCCTACCACCTTTGCCGTCACTTCCCCTACCTCTTCATATCTTAAATCGTTCTTGAGACAGATTGAACACTTAAGTGCCAGCTTAAGTGTATAATTAAGGAAACCCATCCATCCATCCATTTTCTAACCCGCTGAATCCGAATACAGGGTCACGGGGGTCTGCTGGAGCCAATCCCAGCCAACACAGGGCACAAGGCAGGAACCAATCCTGGGCAGGGTGTCAACCCACCGCAGGACACACACAAACACACCCACACACCAAGCACCAATTTAGAACCGCCAATCCACCTAACCTGCATGTCTTTGGATTGTGGGAGGAAACCCACGCAGACACGGGGAGAACATGCAAACTCCACGCAGGGAGGACCCGGGAAGCGAACCCGGTTCTCCTAACTGCGAGGCAGCAGCGCTACCACTGCGCCACCGTGCCGCCCAATTAAGGAAACCATACTAAGTAATTACAACACCAACACTGACTTAATCAGTTTTAACACGAAAAGATGCTGATGGAAGAAGAGAAGAAGCGGGCCGCTAGGGTGAAGAAAAGAAGAGCTGCTCAGGAATCAGCAAGCGCATCAACCTTTGAATGCTAAACATACAGAGAAAGAGGATGAAAACTATGAGTGCTCAAGTCAAGTGTATTCACTACACATTATTGTGCAGTGCACCGTCACTGGTCTATCTATATTTATTTAAATAGACTGGGGGCTTTGCCCCCTGCTCTTTTCGCTCACCAACCCCCCTGCCTGCACTACGTGCCAACCACTTCGCATCTCTGTCACTCTTGTATGTGGATTTCACTTTCACCAAATAACAAAACTTGGACCTAGAGCTGTAAACATTTAAATGCCTTACAAAAACATGCATCTAAAATAATGGGTATAAAGCAAAAATCTGTCATTTAAGATCTCATGGATAATTGCTTAATGCTAATTTTACTTAAAATTGAATATTCAAAGAGTTATTAATGTATTCAATTAATATTACAATGAAATAAAATTAAATTAAAATTTTATCACACTTTAATGAGCTTATTCCAAAGACTGACATTTAGACGGTTTCTCACATTCCCTGTTGACTGAGTAGTGATTTTTTTTTTGCTTATCCTTCAGTAAGAAACCAAAAACATACCTCATTTAAAGGTCATTCTTTCTGACATTTGTTAATACTAGGGGGCTTCGCTCGCCAACCCCCCGGCCTGTGCTATGAGCCAGCCACTTCACTTCTCTGCCGCTCGCGTATGTGGATTTCACTTTCATTAAACAACAAATCTTTTAATTCTCATGTACACGTCTCTTCATTGGGAAGAAACACTACAGGCAACATGAATTAGACGATCAACAAGTCTCCGAATTAAAGTTTAAAGCCAAACAATATCTACGTACTTCTGTCATATCACCTATGTCCATATATTCAGTCTCTTTTTGCTTTTACCTTTTCGTCAATATTGCATTGAATTTTGATTCCGTGTTTGAAATTACATTGTGACAATGCAACGTATAACTGCCCGTGAGTGAATGTCGTTTCTTTTTCCCTACATGAACTGGGTCTGACAATGGCATTCACACAAATGTGAAATCATTGAACCGTGTGTGTGGTTGTAAATGTTTTAGATGTGGGCAGGACTTTTCCAAATCTCTTTGCATAAAGTCTTGTCTCGCGGGGCTTGAAATTTTCTCTCATGGGATATCACTTTCACCAAACAACAAATATTTTAATTCTCGTGTATACGCCTCTTCATTGGGAGGAAACACTGCTTTTCCCTGATGGCAACACAAATTAGACGATCTACAAGTCTCCGACTTAAAGTTTAAATCCAAACAATATATTCGATCTCTTTTTGCTGTTCTGTTATTTCACTGAGTAATAATTTCCATTTGTTTGCGCTAATTCGATCTTTACTATCATTTTTTTTGAGACTTTCGAATTTTCGTACTTCCATTATCTCTAACCTGCTCTGCATGTGTATCGCACATTTTTGAATTCTTTATGATGTTCTACTTTGTCATCTACTCTTTGTCTTTTATTTCCGGCCCTGGGTGTGGTTAAATCCCTTGGCACAAAGTCTCGTCTTGCAGGACATGAAAGTGTCTCTCTGAGAAAGTCATGTCTCATCTCTCTTCCCAAGATTTTTTTTATTGTAATAGAGAGATATTTAGGCCTATATTTCTATGTATTGCATAATTACACTAATGAAGTATCCATTTTCCCCAAACCATGGGCTTTTTGCAATTCTTCTGTGAGAAAATGTTAGCTTCATTCATAGTGCACTTGAAAAAAGCCTTTTACTGTCTGATGGTGCAATGTATGTTATTAATAGTTCCTTCTCTAAATATATTGCTCAGTGGCTACTGCGTTCATTTCATTTTGTATAAAGACTGGTTGTGAAAATACATTATTGTGTTGCATTTAAATTGTTTTTTGAAATAAGCAGGTTATTACTTTCAAAATGTCAGAATTTAAATGATTACTTAATATAACCAAGACAGGACTTGAGTAATAATGACACCAATCAAATAAATGCCACAGGGGTTTCTAGACTGTATTTTTCTAACTTAATACAAATGAATGGACAAAATAAATGAAGAAGCTTTCCTTATAGTAAGGCTGACTGGCACAGTGGATAGTGCTGATGCCTTACTGATCGAGTAACCTGGGTTTTAAACCTCCATCTGATTGCTATCAATGAGTGTATTTACATGCCCCTTAATAACTTTGGTTATTCACAGAATCTCTGGCTCCAAAATGCCAAATCATCACGTATGCCGGTTAAAGAAACTGGGGTACTGTTGTGGACTTGAACCCGGACACACACAGACGGACATCTTATGTTCACCCAACACACGTTTATTTTACAATTATTTACAATAATGAAGTCAGTGCACTTCCCAGTGCCTCCAGCACCGTTCCCCCAAATGTCCAGGCCTCACAGTCTTTGTGCCTCTCTCTTGGCCGCTTCCCGTCCTCTCTCTAGCTCCGTCCTCTTCCACCCGACTTCCACCCAACTCTGGCTCCTCGAGTGGTGGTGGCTGGGCCCTTTTATAGCCCACCCGGAAGTGTTCCAGGTGATTAACCACCTGGTCCTAATTGCACTTCTGGGTGGGGCTGAAGACTTGTCCAGCAGGGCTGTGGGAAGCAGACAGCCCCCCCTAGCGGCCACCCCGGGCCCCAACCCAGCTGTGGAGGACTCCATCTCCCATGGAGCCCTGCGGGCAGTTGGGGAATCACCATCGGCCAGGGAGGCTGCCACCAAGCGTCCCGGGGGAGGTATTGGACTGCCCATGGCGGCTCCCCCGGAACATAAGAAGCAGGGGCGTCCCTGCCGGGCATGGGACCCGGCTGTCCTTCACACTGTTCTCTAAGAAACCTGGTTAACAGACATTGATTTCTCCACATGTAAGCTGTTATTTTGTCCATAGAAACCCTTAACTGGGTTAAACGCAAGGATTTTGTAGACTGGGCATGTCTGTTGCACTCTGTTTCATGAAGGTTCATATATGGGCTTAGGAATACAGTACCTAACAAACACTGGCCAGTCAAATGTTCAGTTTTTCATACTAAAGAAGAAAACGTTAAAAGCAATGTACTGTTTATGCATTACATTTTATAATAAGTAGCTGTATATTTTTGGTAAGCAATGAGTAATGTGAGAAAGGTACTTTTAAAAGTAGCATTCCCCACACAGCTCAGGGGCTTCATGGATTTCATGCTTGATTTCATGTTCACGGTGGCCGATGAGGACATTTAACAGTTTTTTGTGCAGTTTTAATGACATTGAAGCATTTTCTGCGCATGTAAATGTGGTTTTTAAGAAACCGGGTTTCTGACTTAACCGGTTTACTCACCTTTTCCCTTTTTTGTTTTTGTATGAAGATACATTCACTTTGGAGGTTGCATTGTCTGCCTGAGCCTATGTCGGTATTTTCCCAGATACTCTTGTTTTCTTCTCAAATACAAAAGATAATGAATGTTCAGTTAATTGGCAGTTCTAATTTAAGCCTATGTGTGTTTGTGAGTTTGACCTCCGTCTTTTCCTGGGCTACTAGCACTACTTGGTATCTGTTTATTGCTGTCTATTGCTGCGAAACATGTTCTAGTTTCTGAAATGGTTTATGTGGATTTCACCATATTATGTTACTTTCATTAAATTTCTTGTTGCAGTTTCTCCTTTGTGTGCAAAGACCACAAATGAAAATGGAGTAAGCTTCAGGCTGTTTCAGATTTCATTTCAGGAAAATTTTAGAAAGTGTCTGGTTATGACAAAAGATTGAAGTGAGATATCTGTGTTGATACTGTGATTGTTATTAATAAAGATTGTGGTTTTGAATGTATAGTTTCTGTTTCAAACTGTGTAAATATTAACCAAATAAAACTGAGAATCAATCCATCCATTTTCTGTACCTCTTCTAGTTCCCATTGAGTGTTAGGTGATGAGTGTATAGAATCTGGTCTAACAGTGTTGTTCACACATTCATTCATTCATTTTCTAAACACGTTCATTCTAATTCATGTCAATCACTGAGCAGATAAAATGAATGAAACTTAGACAGGACGCAAAACCATCACAGAGTATTCTCTCCCACACAAAACCACATTAACTTACCCCCTTTAGTTCCACGACTGAAGTAAACTGCATCATCATGTCTTTGAGATGCGTGAGGAAAACCAGAATATCTGCAGAAAGACCAGAAAGACAGAGGACAAAGATGTCAAACTCTGCAAAGACAGTAATCAGGCTGGGATTTGAACCCTAGTTTCATGAAGCTGTGACTCAGCAGCGCTACCCACCCATGTTGAGAATTTAATTTTAGAATTGCATTAGTTTTAGTATCAACAAAGCAACATGAATATGTTTTCTGAAGGTTCTGTTTATTCTCACATTTATTTATCAATGCAATGGTAAACTACATAGCAGTATCAACATACAGATTTGTTGAACAACACGTACAGTAAATGTGGACTCAGAATACAAATAAAAGCAAAAATGCACTCATACAGCATTTTGAGTCATGTGGTTACATAAATGTGCAGCATTACTTTGCAGTAAGGGTAAAGTTGATTTTCATTATATACACTCTTGTTGATTATCTTCTATTTTCAAAATTAAAACTGCTCCCTAGCACATGTTGTTTTAGCTCATCTTTAGTAACATTCATAATCTCATTTCTTGAGGCCACAACAGAGAAATGTGGTTTAAAAAAAGAAAGTACAAGATTGCCAGTTTTTGACGGACTTTGTGATGGCACACTGATTGGTATCCAGAGTCTTGGGCTCTCATCTCATGTTGTGAAGTTTACACGCTGCTTCTGTGCAAACTGTGCAAACCACTTTCCTTAGTCCTGCTTAGTGATGTGAGATTCCCTTTTTAAGTTTATCTTCAGGGGATTTAGATTTCTGTTTTCTTCCACATGTCTTGTGTTAGGTTAACTAGAACAATAAAGCTGAGTGTGGGTGTGTGCGTACGTGTGCCCTGCGATGGGCTGGCACATCATCTAGGATCGGATCCTTTCTTAAGTCCCATGCTGCCAAGATTGACCCTGATCAACCTTGTGACTCCAATCTGACTAATGACTCTAAAATAGCTCTGTATGATTTGCTTCTGTGCCTGAGTGTTCCCTGCCTTGGATGTACAGCCCTTCTAGGCGTTGGTTCTTGCCTGTTGGGATTGGCACCAACCCCATGTAAAACTAAACTGCAAAGGCAGGCTAGAAACTGAATATCTAGCTGGTTAGAACTGAGAAATGTCTTTTTACTGAATTAGTCTCTTTGAAAATTAAACAGATATGATGTACCGCACATGTCTTCAGGCCAGCGATAGAAACACATATTGAAGTCAAACATCTGTAATTAGTGAGCAGTCATTCGTAATGTATAGTCATTACATTAAATTGGCCATTGGCCGTAGCATAGATTCAAATCAAAACCTTGGCTTTAATAAGAAACTCTAAATTGCATTATATTCTCAAAGTGAGATCTGGTGTATTAAAATGTAAAGAATGGCATTCCATTTTTTGGCGGTCTTAAGTGCTGCACTATTTCTATGGTAGCGGTGTGATGCCACTTTTCCTTCAGCTTCAGGGACAGGTTTTGAATTGTGATTTTCAGATGGCTCCTGCATCTCTCAGATCTCCTGCATGTTACGGCACTGAATGGCAGCTTCAAATTAGGATAGGAAGGATAGTACAGTCCAAATCCCCTATCCGGCAAGGCAGTTTACCTCATTTTAAGACATCTCTCCCCATTCTGAAAAATGTTTGCTTAAATAAATTATGTTTCAAGAATATGAATAACTGTTTTAGAGTAAAGAAAGGGCTTGTTATATGCACAAAAAAAAATGATACTAAAATGCTTTCATTTATTATTTTTCAATAAATAACAGCCAAGATCTTACAGAAAACCTTTTTGTGTTTCTAGGCCTAAGATTTTCACAAGAAGAGCAGTGCCCTTGGTATGATGTAGTGATAAATTGTTTAATAATCTAGACTGTACCTCTAATGATGGCAACAGCACGCACAAGTGGTCCACGGTAATAACAGAACCATTTTTAGCAATAAAGCAGGTGGGCTTTAGTTCTGCCTTATTTTTTTTTTAAATGCTTGGAAGAAAATACTGCTGAATTGGTTAGCACTCAGATGCTGATTTATCTTCTTTAATATTAGAAATGTTTTGCGTTTTTGCATGGCTAGAGGATTCTTTTTGTGCGCTTGTATTGTGCACTAGCGGACAGATCCATAAAGTAAAACTATTTTAATGCTGTGAACAAAGTATAATTTAAATGTGATTAAACCCATTGCCACTTCACGACGGTTATTTTTTCTCTGGCATGTAAAAAAAGAAATGGTGAATATTTCTTCATTAACATCCACACATTATCAAAACTTTAATTGTTTGAAGAGTAAAGACGTTACCTCTAAATTCTTGGTCTGTACCACATTCACTGCTGAATCTCTGCCTGCAGCTTGAAGCTCTAAGAGTTGTCATTACGAATGTAAACGTTCTGAAAAGTGTCGATTCTACTCTTAAGAACCTAAACCAACGACTTCGCAGGACCCCCACGAGGCAGAACTTTGAAAGGCGTTAACACCTTTGGCTGAGGCAAGATGAGCACTCCGCTGTCAAATGGCCCGTCAAGCCTGCACTTCTAGCCAATTATACTTGAGCTTCGAAATGAGTGGGCGGGGCCATGGCAGATGGCAGTTGCCGTGTGCAGTTTGTTAATTATTTCCAGTACTTTTATCGCACATTTCATAATAAGGGAAATGTGAAACGCATGGAAGCTTGTTTCCACAAAAAAAGCAATTCACTTAAAAACTGATACTTTTCATATTTTTATAAACTCTTTTGCCAATTTTACCACATGCCCCTGATTCCCAAACTTGCGTTGGCTTGTAGGGATGGGCAGATCGATACCACAGTAATCGATACTGCACTGTACTCATTTGGTATCGAGTACTACTGAAAAATATTGATTACTACATTTTCTGTTAGATACGGTAGGAAGGTTCTTGCAAAGGCATAGAATGTAACATCCCTCAACTGGGCCATAATGATGTCCAGGTTTCAGCTTGGTTACAGCCCTTGTCGTCATGTGGCCTTTTTCAGTTTAATTTAACGTTGTATCTTGCAATGGCATAATTCAATTTTATGTAAAATTATGTCACATTTGTACCAGTGTGCAAACAAAGTCGTAGCACTTAATATCAATATTAAATGGGACTTGCAAAATGTATTCAACATGAAGAGCATTGAATAAAGAAGCAAGAAAAATAGGCTTCATTTGTGGGGTACAACCATTTCACTGAAGCAAAAAACAGAATAAAGGTGGCAAAATAACAAATTTTATAGAGTATACAGTATGGGTAAGGACAGTTTCCGTTTATGCCAAATTTTTTATTTTTGTTGGATTTTATTGATTTTATTAAAATCAAATAACATTCCATACAAATAAGTCAAGTTTTACAAAACTAGGTTATGCCAAATATAATCACTGTGCAAGCAACATGCCTTTTGTCCGATTATTGGTTAATAATGACACAACTCCTGTGATCTGTCC
Source organism: Polypterus senegalus (assembly GCF_016835505.1). Classification (NCBI taxonomy): domain Eukaryota; kingdom Metazoa; phylum Chordata; class Cladistia; order Polypteriformes; family Polypteridae; genus Polypterus; species Polypterus senegalus. The sequence continues at coordinate 25,001,820 of NC_053169.1, read as the reverse complement.
TTTGGGCTTAAGTTATTGTAGAAGTGGTGTAGGATTTACCAATATGAGACAATTCTTCAAAGCCCTGGGGTTATTTTAAAAGTGGATGTATAAGTTTATGATGCAACATAAATTAATATATTCTTTGAGAAAAAATGCTACATAAATGCTAAGCATAAAAAACACATTTTGCTAATTTGTGATAAATTTAAGGCAGGAGGATACCTGTATGTATGTGGAGCTTTTTTTCAATTTAGTGTTGGAACAATACTAAAATTTTGACTTCAGTACTGATACCAAAACAGCACTGAAGCAAATAACACATACAGTATACTGCACATGGCTTTTGTTATTATTATTATTTATTCAGCAAATGCCTTTATTCAAATTGGCTTGCAAAGCAAACCGCAATAACATACTAAATTACAAAGTTCACAAGCATAGTGGGCACAGTTCAAAAACGTGTAATAAGTAATAAGATGTACAGTAGTATACAGTACTTTGTCGCTGGAACTCCGAATCAAATATGCTTGTCAGTTGATTATACCAGTACAGGTACAGATATCCAGGGGGAGATCAGAAAGTCTAAGCAGTGCTAAAACATCTTTTAAATAGGTGCATTTTCAAAATGCATCTGAGCATCAGGAGATTTCAGGCAGTTTGGGTGGTTGTGGGAAGATCATTCCACAGCTTGGGAGGAGCTCAGCTTACTGAGAAGCATTGTCCAGCTTTAGCACACTTGGCAACAGCAGAGACAGTCAGAAGACAGGCTGAAGAAGAATGGGGACCTCTTAAAGGAATGTAAGGAGAAACCAGAGACCTGAAGTATTGAGGAGGAGAGCAATGCAGTGGTCAGTATGCTAAGGGAAGAGTTTTGACTCCTTGTTGCTGTTGGGTGTGAGTGGAGAGAGGGAAGCATAAGAATAGTGGGGTGAAATGGTTGAAAGTTGTTCTTTTTTATTGGGATCTTGTTAACCTGCATGTACTTGTGACGCCACTAACGCTGTGAACCCATCCGTCCTTTTGTCATTTGTTCTAATTATTAACATAACTTTTTTAGGGTTGTACAGACACAGACTAATACCATTACTAATTGTATGCCATATTCATCTCTCAAATCCTTAACTCTGAAAGATATCCTATTTGTGTAAATTAGTACCACCCTTTTATTATTCTATGAGAATCACAGTTTTACTTTTGATGCTTTAGAGTTACCCATAGATTTTCTCCCTTTAGAGTTATTCCAGGAGCAAGTCAACAAGCCGATGCACAACCTAATGCATTGATCTCTGTCGTGTTTACTACATGGTGTCGAATTTTTTTGATCGGAAAATTCTGTTCACTTGTTCCCTGTATTGAGACTGCTCAGTCCATCAAGTTTGTTTGATTAGAACATTAGAACATTAGAACACTCTAGACGAGAACAGGCCATTCAGCCCCACAAAGCTCGCCAGTCCTATCCACTTACTTCCTCCAAGAAAACATCAAGTCGAGTAGCTTTACATGCTATATTATCTAAAACTTGAGAAGATAAAATTAGCTTGGGTATTTTTATGAATTTAGCAAGCAGACTTCTACACCTACTTTATGAACATAAACATTCCTAAATCTTCTTAATCAAAAATGGAATGAAATTTGGATGGGGCCCACTCTATCCCAGAGAAAATTAGGAATCACCAACTAACCTAATATTGCACACCTTTGTAACGTTGGAGATGCTTGTAAGAAAAACTTACAGTATACAGACACAGAGAGAAAGTGCAGACTTCATACTGTACAGTGACTGGGTGTGGGATTTAAACACAGTATGGTGGATC